>NC_134402.1:196947589-197137589 GCF_038048845.1 Mixophyes fleayi | reverse complement strand
CTTGGAAGGCTATTCTCTCTTCAGGAGGGACAGGGTAAATAAAAGGGGAGGAGGAGTATGTCTTTATATTAAGCCAGAATTAAAACCAAGTATTCAGGAAGTTATATACGAGAATATTGGTGATAATATAGAGGCATTGTGGGTGAAAATATCCAGCGGAGGAAAAAGTTCAGAGAAGTTTCTGATAGGGATATGCTATAAACCGCCAGATATTAGTACGATTGAGGAAGCCCAACTTCTACAGCAAATTGAAAAGGCTACACAACTAGGTCAAATTTTAATTACGGGGGATTTTAATTATCCGGACATTGATTGGAGTACTGAGACCTGCGGTACAGCTAGGGGAAATAGGTTTCTGAGCACGCTAAAAGACCATTACATGTCCCAATTAGTTGAGGAACCAACTAGGAACCGGACTATACTGGACCTAGTAATAACAAACAATGTAGACGTAATATCAAATATTCAAGTAAAGGAGCACTTGGGAAACAGTGATCATAATATGGTCTCATTTGAAATTAGTTTCCAGAAACAACAGTATAAGGGATCAACTAGGACTTTAAACTTTAAAAAGGCAAATTTTAATATGCTAAAGGAGTCTATAAAGAGCATAGACTGGGACAAAGCCTTTGAAGGAAAAAATAAGGAAGAAATGTGGGCTGTCTTTAAAATGTTGTTGGAAACATACACGTATAAGTTCATTCCTATGGGAAATAAATGTAAAAGAATTAAGTCGAAACCAATGTGGCTAAATAAAACGGTAAAGGAAGAAGCGGGCATTTAAATTGTTTAAGTCTGAAGGGTCAGAGGAGTCCTTCCATAGGTACAAGGCATGTAATAAAACATGCAAAAAGGAAATTAGATTGGCTAAATTAGAAAATGAAAGGCATGTTGCAAAAGAAAGTAAGACAAACCCCAAAAAGTTTTTTAAGTATATAAATGGCAAAAGGATTTAAAAAAATAATATAGGACCCCTAAGAAGTGAGATGGGTGAATTGATAAATGATACTAAGGAAAAAGCAGAGATATTAAACACGTTCTTTTCTTCAGTATTTACCAGAGAAGAACAAATGGCAGGAGTAATACATAAAAATGGAAATGAAACCATGCCATTAATTAATACTTGGTTGTCAGAAAAAGAAGTCCAAAGGCAACTGAAGAATATTAAGATAAATAAAGCTCCAGGTCCAGATGGCATACACCCAAGGGTCCTTATGGAGTTAAACTCGGAAATAGCTAGACCGCTATTCTTAATTTTCAGAGATTCAATCTCATCAGGCTCAGTACCAAGGGATTGGCGAATAGCAGATGTGGTGTAGTTGTTTAAAAAGGGGACGAGATCACAACCAGAGAATTGTAGACCTGTAAGCCTGACATCAATAGTGGGGAAACTACTGGAAGGTATTTTAAGGGACAGTATTCAGGATTACTTGGTACGCAATAAAATTATTAGTGGGAATCAACATGGATTTGTGAGGGATAGGTCATGTCAAACTAATCTAATTAGTTTCTACGAGGAAGTTAGTGGGAACTTAGATCAGGGCAGGACAGTAGATGTGGTCTACTTAGATTTTGCAAAGGCCTTTGATACAGTGCCACACAAGAGGTTGGTTTACAAAATAAGGGAACTGGGTCTAGAAATCAAAATTTGTACTTGGATCGAAAACTGGTTAGAGAATAGGGAACAGAGAGTTGTGATAAATGGAACATTTTCTAATTGGTCAAAAGTCTTAAGTGGAGTACCTCAAGGTTCCATGCTGGGACCACTCCTTTTTAATATATTTATTAATGACCTTGGTGATGGTTTAGAGAGTAAAGTTTCTATTTTTGCAGATGACACTAAACTCTGTAAGGTAATAAAATCAGAGCAAGATGTAGCTTCTCTACAGAGGGACTTAAATAAACTGGAGGATTGGGCGGCTAAATGGAATATGAGGTTTAACACAGATAAATGTAAGGTTATGCATTCAGGGATCAAAAACAAGAACGCAATCTATAAATTAAATGGAATTAATTTGGGAGAATCTATAATGGAAAAGGATTTGGGAATGCTCATAGACAGTAGACTTGGCAATAGTGCTCAATGTCAAGCAGCAGCTGCAAGGGCAAACAAAGTATTGGCATGCATAAAAAGGGGCATAGATGCAAGGGAAGACGGTGTAATTTTGCCACTGTATAAATCGTTGGTAAGACCTCATCTTGAATATGCAGTACAGTTCTGGGCACCACTCTATAAAAAAGATAATTTGGAACTAGAAAGGGTTCAGAGAAGGGCGACAAAATTGATAAAGGGTATGGAGTCATTAGGTTATGAGGAAAGGTTAGCCAGTTTAGGCATGTTTACTTTAGAAAAGAGGCGTCTAAGGGGAGATATGATTACTATGTACAAATACATTAGGGGTCAATACAGAGAGCTTTCATGGGAACTTTTTACCCCAAGGACCATACACAGGACATGTGGTCATCCCCTAAGGTTAGAGGAGAGGAAATTTCACAACCAGCAAAGGAAGGGGTTCTTTACAGTAAGGGCAGTCAAGATATGGAATTCATTGCCAGGGAAGGTTGTGATGGCAGATTCAATAGATATGTTTAAGAAAGGGTTAGACAAATTTTTAACGGAAAGGTGTATCCAGGGATACGACCTTTAATTTAAAATAAAGGATAGTAGTGGATATAGGGTAAAAATTGGATTGCAATATTGAGTCTGGGGGGGATTTTCAAAATTGAAACAGATGGGCGGTTGCCTACTCTGGATTAATTTCAAATATAAGTGCAGGATCGCAGGAGATCCAAAATAGGTTGAACTTGATGGACTGGTGTCTTTTTTCAACCTCATCAACTATGTTACTATGTTGGCTGTCTCTCAACCAACTTAATGAGGCAGCCTGGAATGCCTTACAACAGTCTTAAAGAAGTTCCTGTATATGCTGAGCACTTGTTGGCTGCTTTTCCTTCACTCTCTGGTCCAACTCATGCCCATCCAGCTCTATTGGGTATAGGTCAAGGAACTGTTGAAGTCAGGTCATCTGATCCTGCACTTCAAAGAGAAAACAGGGTTGGCATACTCCATTTTCTCTTTCCTAACATTGGGGGACACTGCAAGACATTGCGAGTATAGTAGGTGGGACTAGGAGTTAGGCACTTAGACTTATCTTTTTTCCTCCCCTACTATGCCGCTCCTCTCCTGTAGCCTCAGTTTCGTTTAAGTGCCTAGGGCACACTGGTATAGGCTCCTTCTCTTCAGGAGACTGTTTACTTTTAGCGCGGCAGGCTACCTGGGCATCTTAGTATGTGTGTGCGGATATTGACGCCGGTTGCCACACAAAGGAGTCGGAGATGCATGGAGGAAGCCATTTTTAGGGAGGGCTGAAGGAAGAACGGGCCCCCCACTTCCTGGCGTGGAAGTGGCCATCTTGTATTGCTGGGACACGGAGATCATTGGCTACACGCTGCTCCTCTGCTCTGTCTCTCTTCAATGGGAGTTTAGAGCAAATGTAGGGCGCTGTTAAGCTAGGAACCTCGAGACCGGGTGACAAGCCCGCTGCGTGACAGTCTTTTCCCAGGGAATTCAGTGGTGGGGGCACGTCTTCTTCGTTTCCACGTCCACCACAGACGTTTGGACAAGAGGTATTGTGCCTCGGGGCTATGTCATAGACCGAACCAGTTCCCACAATGGAGGTTCTTCACCACGGCAATACCCATTTGTCCTCTCAGGCGCAGAGCTCTTCAGTGGTTATTGTTCCCGTCCTTGTGCAGGAAAGAGGACGGGGGTTTTACTCCAGCCTCTTCTTGGTGCCAAAACAGGACAGATCTTTAGGCTCAATTTTAAACCTGCAGTCTCTCAGCAAGCAGGTAAAGACTCAAAGGTTCCGGATGGAGTCCCTTTGGACTGTCATCGCCAGAATGACGATATGGAAGGGACAGCATTGCCTCCTCCGCTTCGCAATAGGGAACTCCAGTTTTCAGTTCAGGGCCCTTCCTTTCGGCCTAGCGACCGCTCCCCCGAGTGTTCACCAAGATCATATGGCGATCATGGCGGGGTACTGCGTCAGAGGGGAATAACAATAGTTCCCTATCTGGACGATCTTCCGCTGAAGTCAACAGCACTTTTATCTCGGCACATCCAGATAACAATGAAGTTCCTGGAAGCACACGGGTGAGTTGTAAATTTACCCAAGTCTTCTGTCATTCCGCAACAGCGAATGGGATTCCTAGGCCTCTTGTTCAATACAGTGACTCGGCGTATACTTACCGGAAAACAAGGTCCTCATTCTCTTGCGCAAAACCAGGACCTTTCTAAGGCAGGCAGAGGTTTCCCTCCTCAGTTGCATGAAACTCCTGGGAACGATGGTGTCCGTGTTCGAGTCGGTGCCGTTCGCCCAGTTCCTCTCTCGCCCACTTCAGCGGGAGATCCTCCAGGTTCTCATCTGCATCTCGACAGGCAGATCATCCGCCTGTCCCTCGCTTATTGGCTATCAAAAGCAAATCTGGAGAAGGGTCAGTCTCTGAGAGGGTGGTCATGGACCTTAGTCATGACAGACGCAAGTCTGTCAGGCTGGGGAGGGGTGACAGCATGGTCCCGGAGATTACAGGGTCCCAGGTCCCCTCCTCTCCAATGCACGGCCGTGGCGTATCTAAGCAATGACCGAGATCATGGCATGTTCCCAGCATATCAGCCATCTCAATTCTGGGCGTGGAAAATTGGGAAGCCGATTTCCTCAGCAGGCAGAATGGTCCCTCAACAAACACTTTTTTGCTGTTCTAGTGGAGCGCTGGGGCATGCTAATGATTGATCTCATGGCATCCAGGCTTAATTGCCAGCTCCCCTGATACTGCTCAAAGGCGTGAGACCCTCAAGCAGAGTTCGTGGATACCATGACAGTCCCATGGCACTTTCACCTAGTGTACTTCTTCCCGCCGATACCCATGCTCTCGTGGGGGCTAAAAAGTTAATAAGATAACGGGTGCCTGCAAATCTAGTAGCCCTTCATTAGCCTAGCAGGGCATGGTTCTCAGACATTATGAAACTGGCGGCAGCACCACCCTTCCATCTGCCAACACAACCAGATCTTTTTGCTCAGGGTCCTTTTCGCTGTCACTCTTTGGATTGTCTAGCTTTGACGGCGTGGCTGTTGAAACCCTCATTTTCAGGACCAGGGGTTTTTCACAGGAAGTCATTGGTACCCTAATGAGGGCCAGAAAGGCGTCCTCTACCATATACCATCAAGTCTGGAAGACATATATTCTTTGGTGTGAGGCCCACAGTCTACACACATCCAGGTTTAGTCTCCCTCGGCTTTCCTGTAGGCCTGCCTTGATAAGGAGCTCCGGCTGGGGTCCCTTAAAGTTTAACTTTCAGTGCTTTCCCTTTACTTCCAACGCAGCCTGTTGACATTCAGGGATGTTCAGACCTTTTTGCAGGGGGTCCTTCATGTGCATCCCCCCTTCATTCACCCAGTGAAACCTTGGGACCCCGATTTGGTGCGTAACGCACTTGCCCAGACCTCATTTGAACCTCTGGAGTCAGTTAATTTATGCCATCTCATTTGGAAGACTGTGTTTCTCTTGGCTATCTCGTCAGCTCATAGAGTCTCCGAATTAGCAGCGCTCTGCTGAAATTCTCCTTTCTTAGTTTTCTATGAGGATAGAGCGTTCCTGCGCACCAAGCCTTCCTTTGTTCCGAAAGTAGTGTCTAGGTTCCACTTAAATCAGGAAATAGTGGTCCCGGCCTTTCCACCCTTCGTCCTCTTCTTCTAGTGACGAATTTCTGTTGCTGGTCGTCATTCATGCTCTTCGTCTTTATGTTGCCCGCACGGCCTCTGTCAGCAGAACAAAGGACCTTTTTGTTCTTTACAATGCGAGGCTGGTCGGCCTCTTAGCAGTCTCTTGCCCACTGGATATGGTCCACTATTTCTCTGGCTTATGTCCCGGTGTCTCGGCCCGTCCCAGCAGCGTTAAAGGCTCATTCAACCAGAGCTGTCAACGTATCTTGGGTGGCCCGCCGTGGGTCTTCGGCGAAGCAGTCCTGTAGAGTGGCAACATGGGTGTCTGTCCACACCTTTTCAAAATTCTTCAGGCTGCAGGGCTTTGTATCCACGGATGGACACAGTGTTGCGTGCAGCCATTTCAGAGCATTCCCTCCCTTAGAGGCAGCTTTGGTATGTCCCCAATGTGTTGCAGTGTCCCCCAATGGTAGGAAAGAGAAAAGAGGATTTTTACTCTCTGTAAAATTGATTTCTCTTACACTATTGGGGGACAACTGCACGCCTTGCTCTGTAAATAGTTCTGTTGTGTGACTTTTATTGCCAAAAAAAAATAAAAAATATTTTATCGCACAGGGCTCCTCTTTCTCATACGCTTGGTTAAACAAAACTGAGGAAAAGGAGCCTATACCTGCGTGCCCTGAGACTACAGGAGAGGAGGGGCATAGTAAGGGAGGAAAGATGATAAGTTTAAGTGCCTAAACTCCTAGTCCCACCTACTATACCCCAATGTCTCGCAGTGTCCCCCACTGGAGTGGAAAATCGATTTTACGGTGAATAAAAATCCTTATTTCTCTACTTCCATTTGGGATCATTAATCTATACCCTCAAGATAGCAGTGTCCCCTAAATGTAATCTGAGAAATGAATTTAACGAAAGTCTAAAATTTTGTTTTGTTTTTTCTACCTTCTATCTTGAGAACAATCTATTGTATTTTATTTTTTCTTGTATTCTGTATGCACCACTGCCTAATTTTAGTTACAGATAACAGCTAGATGGTTCTAATGAATTAACTTCTGGTTTGCTTTGCTTGTTCACTGTACTTCTAGTTTTCCATTTTAATAGTTTCTCTAATATATTACAGCCAAGGTTCCTTTTGAAGTTTGAGCAAATTTATCTATCAAAACCTACACACTGGGAAAGAGATGGTGCTCCTTCGCCAATGATGCCAAATGAAGCTAGACTAAGAAATCTAACGTAAGAATTTGTTGGTGCTACAAACGTTAAAATGCTTGGCTGCTTATGATTCTGTTGTATTATTTGATCTCAACAGATTGTGTTATCATCATCATGATCACCATTTATTTATATAGAGCCACTGATTCCGCAGCGCTGTACAGAGAACTCATTCACATCAGTCCCTGCCCCATTGGAGCTTACAGTCTAAATTCCCTAACACACACACACACACACACACACACACACACGTCAATTAACCTACTAGTATGTTTTTGGATTGTGGGAGGAAACCCACGCAAACACGGGGAGAACATACAAACTCCACACAGATAACGTCGTGGTCATGGTGTTATGTTGAAATTCACTTAGTTTGCATCTCTAAATCTCTTTGCTGACACAGGTGTGTGCTTATTTTGTAGATTTTCACACTCTTGTACTTTTTCCTTTACCATGGAAGGCAAAACATATAAAGAAAAAGAAATTCGGAATTGTGTATTTTTTTCTTATTCATCCTAGTGGAGAACACTGAAACTGGGGTGTAGAGTGCAGTGACAGGAGCTTGGGCTCATTAAATTTACCGGCTACAGCTCAAGCTTCTCCTCCTCTATACCAATACTTGCTCTACATAGCTGCCCCACACTAGGCACAGATAGGGCAGCTATGTAGAGCCCTTCAGCACCTTGTCCCTGGTGTGGCTTCCCAGTTAGACAAGCTCATCAGAAGGGACAAAGCAGCCATCTTGGGAGCAACCTGAAGCAACCGCTCCTTCTCCTACCCTTCTCCACTGTCTGCCGCAGGGAAGTACTTGGTATGGTTTTCTGTGAGCTATCCTTTCCTTTGGCCTTTGTCTTTTGCTGCTCCAAATCCTCTAATTCTCTTCTTTTTTTTTTTTTTTTTTGTTTTCTCTTCAGTGTATGGAAAGGGGAGTATGCCCATAGCATACACCCACTGGTGTACTCACAAGCGGTGACTGGTGACACTCAGGCTATTTCATTCCCTAAGGGTAAATTTATCTAGCTGAGAGTTTGAAAAAGTGAAGATGTTGTCTATAGCAACCAATCAGATTCTAGCTGTGCTTTTGTAGAATGTATTAAATAAATAACTAGAATCTGATTGGTTCCTATAGGCAGAAATCCGCAGCTTGATAAATTTATCCCCCTAGAGATCAGAGCAGGGACGCTCTGAACTGGTTAATATCATTGCACAGGCCACAGGCGGGGGAAAGCGTTCCTTTCTACCCGTTAATGCTCCTAGGCCTAAGGTAACTAGGTTTTCACTTCTCTTGTCCCTATGGTACAGCAAGAGGTCTGTTCTCCATTCCCTGGGAAGGGATGATGAGAGATAGGCAGGCTTGGATGACTAGACGTCCAGCTTTCAAGCCCTCTGACAAGCAGTCAGCTTACCCAGGAACTCCTGTTGTAGAAGCCCGTTTGCTTCTCTTTTGGGATTCAGTGGTTCAACTCTTACACAGGCACGATGAGATAAGGCATCGCAACTTGGATATCCATCATAGACTGCCTGAAATTCCCTCCCACACGCTTTTTCACCACTTGTATTTTTGGAGACAAGACAATATGTTTTGCCCTAATGGAAAACCATTCAGTCCCTTATTTCTGCAGTCTGAGTCGTTCATCCCATAACAGCAGAAAATAATTGAGTTTTTACTCAAATATCTTCCTTGTCCAGAAACCAGATGGTTACTTTCTGAACTTGAAATTCATAAACGTTCAGTTGTGGGTAAACAGGTTCAAGATGGAGTTCTTGAGGTTGGTCATGAACGGTGTTGGAAATGGATGAATTCATGGTGCCCATGGATATCATGGAAGTGATGCGTGTTCCAATCTGGAGAGACACTAGTGGTTTCTCAGCTTTGCAGATCAGTCCCATCACTATCTGTTTTGGACCCTATCCTTTGGCAGAGGCTAACCACAAAGATCATGGCAGTTGTGGATGATCTGTTAACCAGTCAGGTTCCTTGGCTTTGCTTTTGGCTCATGTTTGGGAGATGGCCCACACTTTACGGCTGGCTCATACAATTCCAGAAAATCGACTCCTTTCCAGATAATGATCTTCCTGGGTCTTCTGTTTTACACTTGTCAGCAGAAGTTGTTCTTACCAGAGAACTAAATCCTCTCTGCAGGGACTGGTAAAGTCCTTGTTAGCTTGCAGACAGGTGTCAGTTCACCTGTGCATGAAGTTATTGCAGAAAAATGGTTTGCACCTTTGAAACGGTGCAATTTCTATGGCTTTTCAGGTCGCACTTATTTCAGTTGGGCAAGTATCACGATCTCTTCACCAGACAAACCACACTGTCTCCAAAGGTGCCTCTATAGCTCCGCTGCAGGAGAAGTGACAATCTCCACATGGGTTGCTCGCGTGCCATCTGAGACTGTATATTGGTGACAGTGGTTACTCATCTCTGATGACAGCGTGGGAACATTGATCTTTAACACCAGTTACAGGGTCTTTGAAAAATCTCAGCAGATAGACCCTTCACCCCTGATAATGGCCCATTCATCCAGTAGTTTGGGGGCAGCTGCGTGTCTACATGATGCATCTCCATGGGACAACAAGGTGGTACACTTCTGCTCCAGGATATCTGTTTCCAGTGTATCCCATTAGATTCAGAGAAAATAATTTAATGCAAGTATGAAAATACTATTTTTTTTTTATTTATTTTTTTCCCCTTTTCAACAAAATTATAAGTAAACCCTTGGATGACTCTGGATTAATGAATCTATCGGCATATACTTTTAACATGGATTTGAAGATATTACACTTTCCTGTCAATATAATTCATTTTGCACAGGTCAGTGTTCTGATCTGTGCCTTGATATCTTCTTAAACACATTTAAAAATGACTCTTATCTTCATCCACATTGCCCTGGTCCCTATAGTATTGATAGAAAGAAACACACAATGATCATATGTGTGTGGTTGAATTGTAGCAATACTTGACTTGTTTCTTACAGGTTTTCAGAACTTTCTTGATAAGATATCCCATACACTTCTTCAATTCTGTCCAGGTTAATTTAGTTAGGAATATCATTGGAAATTGGGAGCAAAACAAAGTGTTCAGGGACAAATGACTAATGTCTGGTATAGTAAATAGTTCTGAACTTCTCCTTCGTACTGGGTCAGAATTATCGTCTGACAATCCTATCTAAAGGTATACTTGGAAGCTAATACTTCCACTTTTCATGTTCATAAAGTTTCCATTTGTTGTGATTCATATGTTGTAGGGCAGCCATGTAATTGACTTCACCAGTAGAAAGTAGGCCATTGGGAGGAAACCGTAGCAAACGTTAATCTCTTTTGGCTATTCCTTTTCTTTCATCTTTAAGACTTTGGGACCTCTTCAGTAGTGAAATCTTTCTCCTTCAACCCATAGTTTTTTTTTTTTTTTTTAGTTTAACCTTGAATCATTTTCTCTGAAGTCAAGGAGACCACAAACAAGTGCTCTTTGGAAGCCCTGTGCTTACACACAGGTAGCTGGCTATGTTCTCAATGGTATTTAAAAATTTAAGTTGCTCTGCTGAGGGATGAACTAGCAAAAAATGAAGCAAATTTCATCCTGTTTATGATGCATGCACCCCACTAGTAATGGCTGTCTCTTAGGCAAGAAGTATGTGTCAAAAAGTGTGAAATACTTTTTTTCAAACTGTGCAGACTGAGTGGCAATAAGTTCTTTTTTTTTTTTTTTTCTCTGCAAATTGTAACTTGTAATTATGTTTTGTTAAGGTATTCTGCTCCTCTTTATGTCGATATTACGAAAACAGTGGTAAAAGAAGGTGAAGAACAAATTCAAACTCAGCACCAGAAAACATTCATTGGAAAAATACCAATAATGTTACGTTCAACATACTGCCTGTTGAATGGCCTCACTGACCGTGATCTTTGTGAGTTGAATGAATGTCCACTTGACCCAGGAGGCTACTTTATTATTAATGGATCTGAAAAGGTAATTATTAAGATAATTGTGTAAATTTTAAATCTTTATATTTTGTCTAGGCCTTTACCCACTGGATTGCATTTACACTTAAATTTGCAAATCTCGTATATGCAATGCCTGATGCATGCCTTTTGGGGTATAGTTAACATTCAATATACTCATGGTATGTGCTGCATGCTTTCAACCACGTTTCGCAATGCTTCCAGAATGTAGACAGCACAGAGCTTTTCCTATTCATTTTAATTGAGTTTTCAAACTGCGTTACATGTAGAAACCCTTTATGGGCTATTGAAATTAATGGGAGAAGCTCTGTTCATAAATAATAACCGGCAGTATGGCCCCCACCCAAATTTCATAAGCCGGTGCTAGACAACTTTGGCTGGGTCCCTCTAAAGCAGGGGTGGAGTACCCTTGCTAAAGTAGAACTAGCCTAGTATGGTCAGCTTGGAGGTGGAGCCACGTGCGAGGATGGTTGGGGGGCGGTGGACCCCCTGGTCTTTGGGCACCATGGTAAAGAGGAATCTTAAGACTCTTGAGAGTATATTTGCTAAACTACGAGTTTGAAAAAGTGGAGATGTTGCTTATAGCAACCAATCAGATTTTAGGTATTTATTTAGTTAATTCTACAAAATGACAGCTAGAATCTGTTTGGTTGCTGTAGGCAACATCTCCACTTTTTCAAACCTGCAGTTTAGTAAATATACAATCTCTGGAGTGGCATCTTTACCAACTCAGTGTCTCAATATAAATAGTAAGGGCGTTCATAAAACCTGATTCAGTTACACTGAAATTATGATAAAAATGTGAATATTACAGACACCATTATTAAATAAGTCAATACTCCCCTATCCACATTTACCAATTTATTAAGGAAAAAAAACACCTTGGCATTCACCTGCTTTGTATATATTTATGCATCTGCTTGTCAGACACCATGTGATTTACAGTAGCATATGAAATGCAATCCATTATTTTTTTTATTCTTGTTTCTTTTGATAATGGCAAGTACTTCCTGTCTCCCAAATTTAGGTCTTAATCGCTCAAGAAAAAATGGCAACAAACACTGTATACGTATTTGCAAAGAAAGATTCAAAGTATGCTTACACTGCAGAGTGTAGGTCTTGTTTGGAAAATTCTTCAAGGCCAACAAGTTCTATATGGGTCAGCATGCTGGCAAGAGGAGGTCAGGTACGGAAAACTGATGACTGTATGTTTTCATAAATCTTCTGCTGAATTTTGGTGCTCCAAAATTAAATTGAGATACAAAAACACAGATAGGACAGGCTTCTGTTTACTACAGATTGATTTATACCACATAGTCTATAGTAAATTAAATTTGGCACTGGTGTGAAAATGCCTGCAAGTGATGAATGCATTAAAGCAACCCTGTTTGGTGCAAGCAAGAGTTGAGCAAGTTGTTAATTGAGAGGCAGCGCACATGGCTATATCCTCCCTATACTGGCGGCCTCTCTGGTAACATAGCGTTGGTGTGATGTGTAAAATTAGTGGCAATAAGTCTTTAGGATAAATGAAAGTTTCAATCACATGCTCTTGAGATTTAATCTTCTCTCTTACTGGCTCACTGGCCATATTGCTATATGTTATTTCTGGTACATAAAGCAACAGCTAATTTAAAAAGTAATGGGAAAATCCAGAGAATAAGAATGTCATGACAAAGTCCTCAAATAGGAGGTTTAATAGAAATAGGACAAAACTTGGGATCACTGTCCAAATGCATATGTTCCAGTGGCAGAAATTTTAAAGACTTCTCCCCTACCTTTTTATGATCTGAGGATCCTCAAAAACCCAGTAGATAAGAAAGCAGAGGAATGTCACCATTCTCTCCTACCATTGCAGACTGGAATAAACTAATAAGCTGTATGATCCTGCGTTTAACAGATTCTCTAGAAAAATGTATTAATTTCTGGGGAAGTAGAATGGTTCTCCAACCACCACTAATGGTGGTAGTTGAGAGCAAATAACTGAAATCATATTATGCACTTGTTTTGTTTTTGTTTGTTTGTTTTTTAATGTAATTTTAACACATGCTACATGGAAACAACAATGTACTGGTTTGTTTGTTTGTTTTGTTTATCCAATGATACCAGGATTAATCCAGCAGTGTGCACACACTGGGCCTGATTCATTAAGGAAAGTAAGGCAAAAAAGGAGTAAGTTTTCTTCTGGACTAAATCATGTTACAATGCAAGGGGTGCAAATTAGTTTATTTAGCACATAAGTTAAATACTGGCTTTGTTTTTATATAGCACACAAATACTTGACAGTTTTATGTTTACACTGAAATGTAAAGTTGCTCTAGGACATGCCCTATACCAACTATAAATCTGCTATCACATTTTAAATGTAACTCCCCTCCAATGCAACATGGTTTTGCCAAGGTGCAAAGTTACTCCATTATTTATTTGTTTTGCTTTAGTTTCCTTAATGAATCAGGCCCACTCTATAGAAACTATTGGTTGGGTCTGTATACCGACATGTAGCTCTTTTTTCCGTTCCTTTAATATACTTAAAATGTGGTATTTTTGAGAGCACATTATAGTGACAGCGAGCTATGAAATAGAGCACAATTCATGCAGCTCTCCCCATTCTTACACCAGCCATGTTTCTATGTGGACAGAGTTGTATAGTGTCTGTACACAGCTTGATTAGCATGAGAATCTATGGATACATAAGTAGACGTAATACATTAATGACTATTTTTACTAGAGGTCTTTAAATAACTTTAATTGAATTACTTGAGTTCTAAATTCAAAAATGTTTTCTTGCATACTTCTGTACATTCACTTATTTACTTAAACCACTACGGATGTGGAGGGTCCACTTGTTTTTCATTTTATCCCATGTTAAATGTAAAAACATACATGCATACATACATTTTTCTTTGGTTTTGTTTTCACAGGGGGCAAAAAAAAGTGCTATCGGCCAACGCATTGTTGCAACATTGCCTTATATAAAGCAAGAAGTGCCCATTATCATTGTATTTCGAGCTTTGGGATTTGTGTCTGATAGAGACATATTAGAGCATATTATCTATGACTTTGAAGATCCTGAAATGATGGAAATGGTAATTAAGATTTGATTTTTTTTTTCTATAATGGTGTATTATAATGTCAAGTCAGCCATGAAATGGCAACTGTTGGATTTAATGTTGATGTATAATAATCATTGCATTTTTCAAACAGACATCGGCAAAATCCTTATTTAAACTTTATAAAAGATTTCTTTATTATGCGTTGACTTATCTATGATAGTTTAACAAATTATAATTTGCACATTTTTATAGATGATTCATGATACAGACTGACCTAAAACGCCATGCAAATGTTAACTCTGTTTTTAAACCTTTTTACTAATTTCGCTCTCGCTGTTTCTCTCTTTGTTATTATTGTAACATGTATTTGTAAGGCTACACAGTGCCACAAAGTAGGGAAAACAGGACATACATACAGGGAAATACAAAGTAAACAGAATAAATTCAAACATAAAAAAGGGTATGGAGGGCCATGCTCATAAGAGCGTTTACATTCTAAGTGGTTCAGGGTAGAGATTGGGACAGTTGTGTAGGTGCATTAGTGCAAGTTGTATCATTGGAAATAAGGTAAGATCTAAGAAGAAATGGGTTTTCAGAGAGTGTTTAAAGATTTGAAGGCTGTGGGAAAGCCTGATTGGGCATTGTAGGGAATTGCAAAACTGTAAATGGATAAAACCACTGACAAGTGAAGAGAATAACATTGATTATCTTGTTACAGTGGGTGGGATATATTAGGCAGCAAGTGACCAGTCAGCTCCTGAAGTTAATGTGTTGGAATCAGGAAAAATGGGCAAGCATAACAATTTGAGTGACTTTGACACGGATCAAATTGTGATGGCTAGACGACTGGGTCAGACCTCTCCAAAACGGCATATCTTGTGGGGTATTCCTAGTATGCAGTGGTTAGTGTAAACCAAAAGTGTGCCAAGGAAGGACAACAGGGGAACTGGCGACATGGTTCATGGGCACCTCTAAGACTTATTGTGTATGGGTAGCGAAGGCTAACCTTTTTGATCCAATCCCACAGAAGAGCTACTGTAGCGCAGATTGCTGAAAATGTTAATACTGGCTATGATGGAACGGTGTTGGAACAGCTTGCTCCCGTATAGGGCTGCTTGGGCGCAGATCGGTCAGAGTGCCTATGCCTATGCTTACCCCTGTCCACTGCCAAAAGCGCTGGCACCAGGATGCACTATGTGATGAAGGCAAGCCAGCGCGGTAGGTGTGGTGCTTTGGGCAATGTTCTGCTGGGAAACCTTGGGTCCTGGCATTCATGCACATTATGTACAATACCTCTTCTAAATATCAGGCAAAGTTGACAAATGCAAAATCTAAAAGGGACTCTGGAAACCTTAGCTTTCGTGTGGAGTTTTCTTTTAGGTGGTCCAGTATTGAACAGGATTACCTATCGGGCCACTGGGAGTAAGAGCTCTTTCATCCCAGTGAATACTCCCAAACTTAAAGGAAAAGGAGAGGACCTATCTCAAGGGCCCATTCTTTTGCCTCTCATGGCTGTCACCAAAGAAGTAAACAATCTTGGTCAGGCAAACATCTGGCCCAAAAGCCTGCTGAAATGCAAACTGCATTACTGGCTTCTTCCCCTCCCAGCAAAGTCTGTGGTGTGAGCACGCCTTTTGATCTTTCGGGACCAATGGATGAGATTTTCTTTGGACATGTGGTCAGAGGCATCATAGGGAGAGGTTATATGTTGGGGCCTCCAACCAGAGAGGTTTTCTCCACAGTCCTTTCGAGAAACAGAAACCGTAGTTTGGCCATCCAGTCCCAGCTGTTGCCCAAAGTGATTGTTCCAGTCCTGAAAGAATTTTGAGATTTTGGGTTATTAATCAAACCTATTTCTAGTACAGAAACAAGACTCGTCTGTTTGGCCCATCTTGAATCTGAAATCCCTAAACACTTATCTCTCAAGATCTGCCATCTGTGGCTTGAGGTGAGATTATGAAGAAGAGTATTCGATGAAGGAAGAAGAGCAGCTTTTAATAATGGCACCCAGAATATGTTAAATTAATATGTAAATATAAAAAAAAGGTCAAGCAGCTGTAAAAGGTGGCTGCTTCCTCCCCAATTACAAATAACAAACAAAAAAAACCCTACAACGCTAAAAACCAGAGTTAAAAGAAATATATATAATAATTTTTTTTTTACTGTTTAACAAAAGTATTCAAGAGGATTATAGTGGACATGGCAGCCCTCTTAAGGTCAAGAGCCATTCCAGTCGTACCATATTTGGACGACATTCTCATAAAAGCGTGCCATTCATCAGTTTTTCTGACCCATTTCCATAGAACGGCAGAGTCACTGGAACTCCATGGCTGGGTTATAAACTGTTGCAAGTCCACTCTTGTCCTGAGACAACACATGATATTTCTTTTTGACACCAGATTTTAGTCTTTTTTTTTTATCAGTGGGGAAGACCAAAGCCATTAAGAAACAGGTGAAAACTCTGTTATCACTCAAGTTGATATCTGTTCTCCATTTTATAAGGCTTATGGGGAAATGGTATTTTCTTTTTAAGTGGTGCAGTCTGCACTCTCACTTTCTGACCATACAGTCAATAGCTAACCCTCATTGGGGAACACCGTTCCTCAGACCTGTTTTCCCTTCTTTAGTTGAAAAAAAAACCTCCAACAAGGGTTGTTCTTCATAGACTAGATCACAGTGACCACAGATGTCTGCCTACTGTGGTAAAATATATTGAGCCCATAGTGGTGTTAATTGCTCTACTATAAGCGAAGTTCCTCCTAAGGGGCATGCCACTGCTGAGGCATACAGGGGAACACAACAAAAACCCCTAATGATGAGAGAGAGAGTCAAGATTATGTGCTGGGAACAAATGGCATATCCCAGTAATCTCTGCAGTATTCATCCCAGGTCTGAACATTTGGGAAGCTGGCTTCCTGAACACACATGCCTTTCATCCCAGGGAATTGTCTCTCTCTATAAGGAGGTTTTCAACCAGATTACAGAGAAGTGGGATCAGCTGGTAGTCGATATGATGGCCATATGGTTAAACCTCAAGGTAGCCCTCATATTGTGTGAGAACAAAGGATCCAAAGTCATTCTTAGTGGACGTCATGAAGGTACCATGGAAATATATGCTAGTGTGTAAAGATTTCTTAGCCTGGTGTGAGCGTCAAGAAGTATAAACTTCCTTTAAACTTGATACTTAAGATCTTAGGAATAATAGTTCTTTTGAAGACCGAAGTTCTGTAAAAAGGGTTCTACATGTTCAAGTGCCTAAATCCCCTGGTAGCTCTGTGGGAATTAAAATAGGTCATCTTGCACTACAGCAACCACCATTCAAGTCTTTAGAATCACTTGTTTGCGAATTCCTTACTTGGCTATTGCTTCGACAAGAAGGGTGTCTGAATTGGCTGCTCTTTCTTGCAGATCCCCATTGTTGGTTTTCAGGATGAGTTGTCCTGCACACCAAGCCTTCATTCGGGGTCAAGGTAGTGTCAAAATTTTCCTTTAAACAAAGACATTTTTGTCCCTGCCCTAGAACAAGATTTGGCATCAGGAGGTGAAGGCTCACTACATCTGTTGGATATGGTCAGAACTTTAGGATTTGTGTCAATAGAATGTCATTATCATGCAAAATGGATAGCCTTTTGGGTCTCTTGCGTACATAGAAGAGGCTTGCCAGCAACAAAACAGTTGCCATTGAATGGATTAAAGTTATTATCCAACAGGCTTATATTCTATGTGGAAAAACCAGTTCCTAAAAACATCACAGCCCACCGTACCAGATTGGTGAGTGCTTTCTACACGGCATGGAGCTTCGGTTGAGCAGTTGTCAGGCAGCAACATGGTGCTCTACATACTTTTACAAACTTCTACTGGTTCAATATATTTGTATCCAAAGAAGCTAGCTTTGAGCGGAAAGTTTTGTACACAGCTGTCTGAGCTTATTCTCTCCTAGGGCAGTGGAAGAAAGAAAGAAGATGATTTTTATACTTCTGTTAAAATCCATTTCTCTTTCATCCAGTCTGGGGGACACTGCTTACCATGGGTTGTGGAGGGAGCTTGGGGAGTTGGCACCTAACTAGTTAACTTTAGTACTGCCGACAGACCCCTCCCCTCTACAATCCCCCTGCCCCCTCTTGTTCAGTTTTTTTAGGTGCCTGTGAGTTGGGCAGCGTTAATGTACTGCTAGTAATTTTTCTTTTATTTCAGTTATTTTCTTTGAAAATTTTCAATTATTTTTTTTTACAGGTGGCAGCGCTGGTGTGTGTTCTGCTATAGAGAACACACACAGCAGAACAGCGGCAGGCACTCCCCTGATCAGATGAGAGCCAGCGGCTCTCACTGACAGGGATAAACAGAATGGGTGCCTGAATTTGGAGTGACAAGCAGTCTCACCGGACCGCTGTCACTCCTGGAGCCTCCCCGATAACCGGCGCTGCCACTGCAGGCATAGAGCGCCGGATATCGATTACAGCGGTGGCCATCTTGGATCCGGATCATAGCGCTATTAAGGAGAAGAGGAAGGGGGCTATACCAGGATCCCCCCTCATGCATAGGAGGGGGCATCTGGTATCTTCCGCTGCGGAGACCTCCCCTGGAGGTCTCCATTACTCTGCCACATTAACCCCGTTTTTTTTCCCGGATTTGGAACTGCAGGGACAGCATTACTGAAGAGGGGGGGAGCTAAGACATAGAGCTCACCCCCCTCCTTTCCGAGAGAGATGGTCTGTCCCAGTCTTCTGGCGCCAAGGAGAAGCCCGGGAAGAGAGAGTTAAGAGCTGAGGGAGCAGACACCAGGATACTGCTGCTGGACTTCTCCCCTATTTGGCATTTGGGCTAAGTATTGATTTATTTAAACACATATTCTGTACTGTTGTGTATAAGTGGGCTAGTAGGGGGTTATTTTATAGTCTCCTACTTGCTTATGTTTTTTTGTGTTTAAAATTTTTACAAGTACAGCTTTTATGTCTAGATTGGTTGATTACTTGTAATTCACTTCTCTCTCTCCACACATTATATCTCTCTCGCTCTCTCTCTCTACTTGGCTAAATTTAACAATTTTAGCCTGTGTGTTTGGTGTGCCTTCCTTTATTAAGAAATGTCAGATAAGGGAAAGGGCCCTATTGCAAAATATTTTACATGTTCTAAATGTCATGTTAAATTACCTAATGGCCAGAAGGACCCGTTGGCGCTATGCTCTGCCTGCGAAGCAAAGGTCCCATCTGCCCAAACCCAGCAAGTGTCAGCCCCACCGACTGAGGAACCCGCCTGGGTGGCCTACCTATCACAGTCGGTTTCCTCTTTAGCTCAGATGGTTTGCCAATCCAATCAGCTGTGGTCTAGTGTTGTAACCTCGGTGGCCAATAATCCTAGTACACAGCTGGGCCTCCCTACTGCCACAGGTTCTATTGGAGCCTCTATGCCAGGGCCTTCCTCTTTACAGACGGACCAGGCCTCTTTTCCCACAGAACCGCCATGGTCCACAGCATTTAGAAGGGGTTTGGATAGGCTGAACCAGTTACTTGAATCCCCTACCATCCCACCTTCTAAAAGAAAGCGTCCTAGGTCGGATAATCCCCTTATGGTCCTTTCAGACTCTGAGGAGTTTTCAGAGGAAGAAGGGGAAATTAATTCTGATCCTGACCAGGTTCAACCTTTGGAACAGGAAGAAAGCACTAAAAGCCAATTTATTAATGATTTGGTTTTAGCAGTAAGACAAGCTTTGGACCTCCCAGAACCGGAAGAGCCTATTCCTAGAGACAAAAGTCTCTTTAAGAAGGCCAAAAGAAAGACTAGCCGTTTTCTACCCTCTAGCGCTTAAGGATATTGCTGAAGGAGCCGGGAAACAGCCTGATAAAAGGTTCTCTGTACCTAAAAGATTCTCCTCCCTGTATCCGTTACAGGAGGAAGATGTGGCACGCTGGGAGACTATTCCAATGGTCGATATTCCAATTGCCCGATTGGCCAAACACACCTTACTCCCAACAGGTTTAGCATCTCTGCAGGATGCCAATGATCGTAGGGTAGAATCTCAGCTGAAATCTATATTTACAGCTGCGGGTTCTTCCTGTAGACCCACATTTGCTTCAGCTTGGGTGGCTAAAGCCATGGAAACATGGGCAGACCAGTTAGCAGAGGCCTTACAGGACTCTGACTTCCCCTGGCTTTGCATTTAAAGAAGGCATCGGGGTACCTTTATGAGGCGGCCCAGAATACTGCAGCTGTTTCATCTTCTATCCAGGCTGCATCTATTTCTGCAAGAAGGACGTTATGGCTGAAATCCTGGGAAGGGGATGCGGAATCAAAAAAGTCAGTGGAAATCATTTCTTTTTCTGCTGCAGGTTTGTTCGGCCTGGAATTGGATACCCTGATCTCACAGGCAACGGGGGGCAAAAACAATTCCTTGCCGGTATTCCCTAGTAGGAGCCGTAACCCTCAGGTCAGCTCCTTTCGCCAGCCCTTTCGGGGGACTTCCTTACCTAGGGGTCAGTCCTTTAGAGGCAGGCATCCCAATTATCGAGGCTCTTCTGCCAGGGGGAGATCCTCGTTTGCAGTTAAACGTCATACTCCCAAGACCCAGGAGAAGCCTGCATCCTGACGTCCACCCTGTTCCTTTGGAGGGGGTGCCTGTGGGGGGACTTCTGTCTTTGTTCCTAGAACAATGGACAGCGTCCTCTCCAGATCCTTGGATTCGGGGCATTATATCAGAGGGGTACAGGATAGACCTACTGGGCACAGCTCCACATCGTTTCTTCTTGACCCCGTTATCCATCACGACGCCAGGCAATACAGGATTGTGTCGCCTCTCTTCTTTCTCAGAGAGTTATCAGCAGGGTCCCAAACTACCATAAAGGACAGGGCTTCTATTCAAACCTGTTTCTGGTCAAGAAGCCGGACGGCTCCTTTCGGCCCATCTTAAACTTAAAAGGCCTCAATGTGCACTTAAGGGTGGACAAGTTTCGGATGGAATCCCTGAGGTCAGTGATAAACTGCTTAGAGGAGAATCAGTTTTTGGCGTCCATAGATATAAAGGACGCTTACCTCCACGTTCCCATTTGGATCCACCATCAATCCCTCCTGAGATTCACAGTGGGATCCTCCCACTATCAGTTTCGGGCCCTCCCATTCGGCCTCTCCACAACGCCGAGGGTTTTTACGAAGATCATGTCAGTTATGCAGCATGTCTTCACCTTCAGGGAGTTCAGGTAGTACCTTATTTGGACGACCTGCTCATCAAATCTTCCTCGGAAACTGGCTTAGGGCATCACTTATCTCTCTTATTTCCTTCAGGGAGTCCTGCATATTCAACCTCCCTATGTTCCGCCTACAGCACCATGGGATCTTAACCTGGTGCTGGATATGCTTAAAGGACCTCCCTTTGAACCTTTAATTGGCGCAGATTTGAAGTGGTTGACCTGGAAGGTTCTCTTTCTTTTGGCTATTGCATCTGCGCGTAGGGTATCGGAACTAGGAGCTCTGTCTTGTCGGGAACCATATTTGGTTTTCCACGACGACAGAGCGGTGTTGAGAACCCTTCCTTCCTTCGTTCCTAAGGTAGTGTTGGCTTTTCATCTGAACCAGGAAATTGTAGTTCCGGTCTTTTCATCTACTTCCCATTCGGATCAGCAATCTATGGAAAAAGGTAGATGTGGTTAGGGCTCTACGCATTTATGTCAAAAGAACGTCTCTGATTAGACGTACCGATTCTCTATTTGTTCTTTATGATGCCAATAAGAGAGGCTGGCCAGCCTCTAAACAGTCCATTGCAAGATGGATTGCGGCAACCATTAAACAGGCTTACATAAAGGCTAACCGTCCTGTGCCGGAGAGACTAACCGCTCATTCCTCCAGATCCGTAGGGGCGTCGTGGGCAGCAAGAAATGGGGCTTTTGCAGGGCAGCCACCTGGTCTTCTGTCCATACATTTACAAAATTCTACCAGTTTAATGTATTTGCATCCACTGATGCAAATTTCGCTCATAGTGCTTTACGAGCGGGGCTATCAGAGTAGTTCCCACCCTTAGGGGGCTGCTTTAGAACGTCCCCATGGTAAGCAGTGTCCCCCAGACTGGATGAAAGAGAAAAGAGGATTTATGTACTCACGTTAAATCCGTTTCTCTGATTCCGTCTGGGGGACACTGCGATCCCTCCCTTCTGCTTTTCTTCTGTGTGCTCTTGTTTGACTGCCCTTTACTCCTTGGGCTTTTTAATTAACTGAACAAGAGGGGACAGGGGGATTGTAAAGGGGAGGGGGTCTGTCGGCAGTACTAAAGTTAACTAGTTAGGTGCCAACTCCCCAAGCTCCCTCCACAACCCATGGTAAGCAGTGTCCCCCAGACGGAATCAGAGAAACGGATTTAACGTGAGTACATAAATCCTCTTTTAGCGAAATATTAAAATAATTGTGAGTTAAAATAGCAAAATTTGCTATGCCCTGCTACTTTAAACCAACATATATAAATTGTCAATGTATGATATTATTAGTCACTCTCTTATTGAAAATGTTTTAATATCTTGAGGTAACATTCATTAATAAAGATATATGTGGTGTGAATTACCTCTACGTTGCTTCAATTCAATCTGAAACAATTAATTTATAGGTGACACAGTGTATTGTCACATTGGTCTTATAAAGCCTTGAAAAAGCATGTAGCGAAACGCGCGTTGGCATTTACCCTGCTACTGCTCCCATTCAATCTTTGTTATATTTGTTCAAACTTGGTAATCTTCAGGATACATCAACCCTATATGGGTGATAGATATCAGTAGATGTGTGTGTGTGTGTATGCGTGTGACGGCTAAACGATATGACTGGAATTTAGAAGGACAGTCACTTAACATATAGATGCCTGACCTATAACAACAAAACTAATCTACTAAATGAAAAATGGAACAATACATTATCAGCATTACCAGCATATATTGCTAGATTAGAGAGCAAATGCTTACTCTGTAGTCTGCTTAGTCTCTGGTACATTACCATATATGAATAGAACGTGTCTAAGCTTGTGGATTAACAGCTGGGTCTGAACATACGAACGTTTAACCCTTACTGGGCTTTACAAGATAGTATGTATTTGTACTTGAGAGGTCAATAATAACGGGCATGTTTTAAATCTATATGTAGTCCTCATTACATCAGTGGTATGAACAGTGATTAAGTAACCACTTTATAAGACCAATGTGACAATACACTGTGTCACCTATAAATTAATTGTTTCAGATTGAATTGAAGCAACGTAGAGGTCCTTACTGAACAACCGTCACCGCATCAATTAATTCACACCACATATATCTTTATTAATGAATGTTACCTCAAGATATTAAAACATTTTCAATAAGAGAGTGACTAATAATATCATACATTGACAATTTATATTTTGGTATAAAGTAGCAGGGCATAGCAAATTTTGCTATTTTAACTCACAATTATAGTCACAATTAGTTTAATATTTCGCTATTTGAACTAGGAGGGATTATTTTAATGTATATCAATAAAGCCATAGATATTTTAACAATTCTGATAGCTGAGTGCCTCCAATTACACAATTCTTCCCTATCCCTCTCCTTTTTGCTTCTACATTAATGATGGTGTAGGAGTGCACCCACCAGTAAAGATATAATTTTCAATCTTAGAATTTATAGATATTATCAAACTGTTAGCGATACCTAGTGCAGTGGTACTTCTGAAAATAAATCCTCTTTTCTCTGATTCCATTTGGGGGGACAAATCGTTCCCACCCCTTTTTATGCGCTCTTTGATATTGTGATGTTCCATTTGATAATTGTTGTTCTTGTTTGATTAATTCTTTCAATCATATATTATAAGGCTTTGTTGGTAAAAACAAAAAAAAGACTGATTAGCCATTGGTGGAGAGGTATAGAAGATATTAAGTTTTCACAGAATAAAACTAAGTGCATGTTCCAGCAAAAGTATTAAAATTATTATTGTGTTTTTCCAGGTTAAACCTTCCCTTGATGAAGCCTTTGTTATCCAGGAACAGAATGTTGCCCTGAACTTCATTGGTTCCAGAGGTGCAAAACCTGGTGTCACAAAAGAAAAAAGGATAAAATATGCAAAAGAAGTTCTTCAAAAAGAAATGCTTCCGCATGTTGGTGTCAGTGACTTTTGTGAGACCAAGAAAGCCTACTTTTTGGGGTTGGTTTGTAAATATTGAGATGTTTTTGGTTTATCCGAATACTTTACTGGCTTATAGCAAAACAAATGCCATCACATACAATATGAATAAAAATATCCCACTGTGTATGTGAAACTTTAATGTTATCACAGTGACTGTATTTTCCTCTAAAATGGTGTACAGTGACAATTGTTGTAAAATATAAAGCAGTCAAAATAGTTGTGCCTTCCTCTAACTTACACCAGTCCGGAAACATTCCTACAGACTGACCATTTACATTTGCTGAAATAAGTTATAGCTGAATAATGGTTTTGTGTTGACCCCATGCTTTGCATGCTGTTGGTGTGTTCTATTATTGTAATAAAACAACTAAATTACTGTACCTTTATGAGAATTAAATTAATCTTTGTTAGCCAGTCTTGGCTATTGTGCAGTGCAGCTCAATTCATCGGGGGACTGACAAAGCATGTCTTGCAAACTCTACCACAATTCTGAATGCTGCTTCCTTAAAGGGCAGCACAGGGCAAGAAATATGAGTGAATTTTGAAATATATCTTTGTTGCAATAGGCACGACACGCAGACCTATTTTAGCAACTGTTTGGGTCTTCAAAGAGGTAGGAAAGTGGGCTGAGCAGATCAGTGAGGACATGCAATCTGGTATGCCAAGATCAGAATAGTTGTCCTTTGTACACCATATGAAGGAAGTGTCTGAGTATTTAGAAGGAGCTGCCCTTTAAAGCCAGTCTGTGTCTCCAGGACCTCTGCCCTAGTTGTAGCATCCAGACGCTAGCTTAGATCATGGGAAGCAGATGCAGATTCCAAAAGGACTCTGGAAGCATTACCTTTTGAGGGGACGGAAAAGCCAGAGATTCCGGTCCCTTTTTATTTTTCTCTGGGAAAGCGAAAGGAACTTCTGCGAGGGGCCGGTCCTTTGCCCCTCGAGGGGTAATCAGGCTTGGCCGGGCAGGCGTCCTGGTTCCAAGCCTACTGAAAGTCTTCATGAATGGTTTCCTCACCATCCATGAAGATCTGTGGGGGCCCGTCTCTTGCAGGGACCAGTCCATCAGGTCTTTGGACTCATGGGTTGGAACGTTTTAGTGCAGAATGTTGGTGCCGTACTCCCAACTCAGCTCCATCTGTACCTCATGGTTAAACAGTGCCCACCAAATAGATTCAGAGAATGGATTTTATAGAGTGTACAAAAATCCTCTTCTCTTGTGTATATGGGAATAAACAGTTTGTTAATGTGGCATTAGAATTTACTGCTTGTTTCTTTGTTTTGTTTTTGCATATACGTTTTCCTGCTCACGTTCAGAGCACAAATAATCCCAAATTTAAATTAGGCCCAGTGTATGTAGAAATTGATGTGTAAATTTATGGTTTTCTTTTTTTAAAAAAAAAAAAATTGTTCTCTCCCTGTGCTTAAGGTACATGGTTCACAGGCTGCTTCTTTCAGCTCTCGGAAGAAGAGAGCTTGATGACAGAGATCACTATGGAAACAAAAGACTGGATCTTGCGGGACCACTGCTTGCATTTCTCTTTAGGGGGTAATTTTTTTTTTCCCTTCTTCTCTCCCCCACCCCCGGTTTGGCTTGTGTAGCAAGCACTCTTATTTTGAACAATGTTTTCTTGTTTTTTCTATACCTTTTTGTGATATGACCCCATTTTTTTTTTTTGTTTTTTATTTATTTTTAATTTTACTTATTTTTTTTACTTAGAATGTTTAAAAACTTATTGAAGGAAGTAAGAATATATGCACAGAAATTCATTGACCGTGGAAAAGATTTTAATCTAGAGCTGGCAATTAAGACTCGAATAATTTCAGATGGTTTAAAATACTCATTGGCTACTGGAAACTGGGGTGACCAAAAGAAAGCCCATCAAGCTAGAGCTGGTGTATCTCAGGTAAGTCTGTCATATATATTTTTGTATAAATGTTCTTAAGTGACAGAATGGACATAAGTAGATTACATCCAAAAGACAAATATGGGTCCTATTTCCCCTTACATACGTGACCCATATTGCTCCCAGAGCGCTCTTGTCAATAGAGGTGTGATAATCCTTTCACAATACTAGTGTGTGACGTCAATATTTTGCTGGAAGACTTTATTTTGTGTGATGGTGCTATTTAATCTTGCAGAGCACACCATTCTGTACAGTTGCCAATAATTGTTTTATTTTCCCTATAATTAATTTGCTGCCTCCCGTCAGTCTTATTGAGGTGTGATTTTTCTCTCAATACAGTAGCTTGCTGGTGTTGCTTAATGGCAAGACATTTGTGACATTAGAGTGGTTGTATGGTGTCACTTGGGACATTCTTAGGTCTAGAAAGGACCAAAAATGACAGAGCATTTAGGGATAGGAAGGAAATGCCTAGCGCCTGCTGCATTTTGTTACAGCACATTGTTATATGTAATTTTGACAGGTGTATATTCCTATATTTTAAAGGAAAATATATATAGTAACTAAATTTTATTTGAATGACCTATATTTGTAAAAGCTGTTCCTTTTTTTTATTTAAAAAAAAAAGAGGTTATGGTAAATCATTGCATGGTTCTGTTTGTATCCTTTCTATCAATACAGTAGTGTAACATTTTCATTGCTTAAATACAGCAGTCTGAACTTCCTTTCTTGCTTACCTTGTAATGAAGGGGGGATAAAACTCTCTTCTCTTACTGCTTTAATGGAATTATAATTTGTGTAACTACCATGTTGTTTTGTAGGTGTTGAACCGGCTGACGTTTGCATCAACCCTTTCACATTTAAGGAGGTTGAATTCACCTATTGGCAGAGATGGTAAACTTGCCAAACCTAGGCAGTTACATAACACACTGTGGGGGATGGTGTGCCCAGCTGAAACTCCTGAGGTAAGATATGGAACAGTTTTTTTAAAAAAAAAATCTGTTTGAAAACTGTTAGAATTCTTCACAAAAAAGGATTTTAATAATGGCCTTTGTGTTTGAATATACAGCTGGCCACACGCTATGATATTGCAGCTGATATTGAAAAAAGTACCTTTTCTCTACCTTATCTCAGCACATGTGGCTCACTAATTACACAGTAATCCTATTGATAACTTCATTATGGAGTAATGAAGATGAACGCTATTGTCCTATGTGGTCTAGTCATGCTTGAAGTGTCCCAGATCGAAGGCCTTAATGCCCTGATGTTGGCCAATTTGTCACTGGTCCAGTCATTGCATGCGCATAGTGGCAGTATTAGCCCATGCATGTGCATCTTAAACTGTTCTTAGTTGGTGTGTGTATATAGGTAGAGCTAAAGAGATATATATTATGTATATGTGACAGGATGGACCTCCTATGCCACCTTGTCCATAATTGCTGTTGACTGGCTGGACTTGCCTTGCCACTGTCCCCTTTCTTTGCCACTGTCCCCTTTCTTTATCCCAAATCGCGCCCCTCTAACCGCAGTAGGAGGGGCCTGCTGCCACCACTAGGCTCTTTCGCCGGCACCTAGGTCAGCTTCCTTCTGGGTAACTCTAGCTGCTAGCGTACTCCCTTGCTGTGGGTACACCTGACTTCTTGCCTTCAGATCAGGGTTGCTGTGGATGGTTCTCCCTGGCCTAGGACACTGGCCTAGGACACTGGCCAGAGCTGCAGGTATCAGGCAGAGCGGTGTTACTGGGTGCAGGGTTCCAACCTCAGAACAGCCGGATAATGGATTACATTGGTCTAATCTGTAGGTCACAGGAATTACAGCACAGGTAAGTAGTTGTCAATGCAGGATCTTGAAGCAGTGATGTCTTATTAGCTCATTTAGTCCTATTAAGGACAGTTTACACTAGTTTGTGGTACTATGGATCTCCAGAAAGGTGCAGATGGAATACTGCTACTACATGGTCAAGCAGTGCTCTTTTTATACACATACTGAGATGCATGTTATCAGGGTGTAACCCCACCCTCTAATCCTAGATGGGTCCACAACTACTGAGATATTACATCAGATATTTAGTATTAGGATGCAATATGTTCTCCAAACTTGTATTTAATGCAAAGTTAACAAAAATGTACACTAATCTGTTTTTTCCTAAAACTTGCTGGTTGCATTATTGAGGCAGGTTCTAAGATGCAGGGTGAAAACTACACAGAAAAGGAAGGTAACGATGCAATGTTTTCAGGCTAAAACAAGGATTTGTCACTTCACATTAAAAATAGCTAATTAGCCTTAATAAGGATCTCCTCTCGAAGCTACAAAACAGATTTCCTCAAATGCCTACTGCATTAGAACTAAATACCTCAGACATCAGTACATTTCAAATACACAGTATCAGAAAAATCAGTAGATTTGCAATGATATACAGCGGTGCACAGCACCCCTAATTAAAATAAAATAAATAAAATATATATATATATATATATATATATATATATATATATATATATATATATATATATATATATATATATATATATATATATATATATATATATATATATATATATATATATATAATTTTATTTATTTTATTTTTTTCAAGTGCATGGGACAAGATTGCTAAATAAAAACTTTTATATGGGATGTTTAAGTACACATTCATTTTCTTGTGTTCCACAACTCTACTCCTAGTACATTTAGGAAGGACAGAAAATCAGTGTGCGTGTAAAAAAAATTGTGTTAGTCTAGTCAAAAAATCAGAGCCTGTATGAATCCAGAAGTATATGTAACCACTGCTGTCAGATGAAAAATGTAAGGAACATGTCTGCGTGTCGAGTGTGTTCGAATAATCTAATATGGTTTTGTGATTTCTTAAAATAGAAGAAAATCTTTTAATAACATTTCAGTTATTTATTTTAGAAACTAGGGTATGAATTCATTCAAAAGAAAGTAAGTTCTACTGTGATGCACCAGAGTAGTGATGAAGGATGTTTGGCTCCAAATTCATCAAAAAACAGACAATAGGCTGTGAACTAGCTTGTGACAATATATAGATTGCAGCTGCAAAAGTATTTGCATAAAACCAATAGGTTTTGTGAATGATTTACCCAGTCTTGGAGCTCAACAGCAAACAGATATTAAATTAGAATTTGAGAGTTATAGGATTAAATACCCCACCTCAAACCAAAGGTGGATGTTTGAGTGCTTTGTGGTCCTATGAGTGGTAGAAGAGTCCTGGTTGGGTTAGTTGAAATGCAATAAATACCCCTTTCTCCTGGGTAATTGATATCCATATGCCATCCATTATATGGCAGCGCTATACAACTACACATAATAAAAAATTGCTGTCTTCTGTCAACGGTTGAACAGATGTCTTTCATCCTTAATAATGAATTTCTTGACTGTTCATTCAGGCCAATCCTGAAACTCAAATCTTTGAACACCCAGCTGCGAGTGCCCAAATTCAAGATGGAGTTCTTCAAGATGGTAATTCACCTCATGGAACAGGGCAAGTTCATGGTGTCTATAGACATCAGGGATGCCTATTTACTTGGCCCTCTCAGATGGGAAATCAGTCCCTTAAGTTTGCTGTTCATCCGGATCATTACCCCACATGGGTCTTCACCAAGGTCATGGCTCTGCTATTGCAGTACAAGGGGATAATGGTCATCCCTTACCTGGACGATCATCTTCAAGAAGTCCAAATTGACACACTCCCAATGGATGATCTTTTTGAGCCTTCTCTTAGACACCTGCAAACAGCTGGTGTTCTTGCCACGGGCTAGATTCAAGGCTTGCAGAAGATCTCCATTTTCTCTTTCCTACCATTGGGGGACACTGCGAGACATTGTGGTATAGTAGTGGGTCTAGGAGTCTTGGCACTTATCAACTTGTTTGATCTTCACTCTCCTCCCCTACTATGCCCCTTCACTCCTGTAGCTTCCTCAGTTTAAGTTAAGTTATAGCTTGTTTCATGTTTTTATTTTACTTTCCCTTTCAGGTGCAGGGACCGAACTCAAGACCCAGAGGGGTGAGTAAGACAACAGCTCTGCTCACTCTGGGGTCCCAGACTTATTCTGGGCAAGATAGAATAGATTTTCTAAGTGATCCTGTTTGCTCAGTTTCACGCCAGGGAGTTTCAGCTAGAACTCCCCTCATAGTGGAACAGATCTCATGTGAACCTTTCCAGTCAGGTGTTTTTAGTCTTTCCCCCATGGTGTATCCGTTGTTCTTTTGGTGGCTGCAAAAGAAAAATCTCTGCAGGAGTTGTCCATTCTTGATCTGGGATTAGATTTGACGCTTTAGTAACAATGGATGTCAGCCTTCAGGGTTGGAGAGATGTATGTCTTCATGCCCACTTTAAGGTCTTTGGACTCTGAAGATATCCCTGCTTCCTATCAGTGTGTTGGAACTGCGGTCAGTGTTTCGTGCTCTAGTCAGAACATTTGCTGTAGGGCGGTTAAGAACTCTGACAATGCCACTGAGTTGGCATACCTCAGTCACCAAGGTGGCACCAGGAGTGCTCTAGCCATGAGGGACATGACTTTAAGCATGTAGACTCTTCACCCTGGAGAATGGTCTCTTCATCTGGCAGTGTTTCGTGAATTAGTGCACAGATGGGGTCAACCATGATAGTGTCTCAGTTGTACCACAAGTTCGAACTCTACTGCCCAAGGATCAGTTGCCCTGGAACAAAAAACACCATGTCCGTTCCCTAGCTGTTCCAATTGGTTGACCTGTTACCTCTAGTAGCCATGCCTCCGAGGTTCTTGAACGTGAGGAGAGAAGGCGTTTTGTTCGTTGTGGTGGCTCTATCAAAGTTCGGGTGTCTGCTCTGTCTTTTTTCAAAGAAGGTTCTTTTTGATCTGATGTGCTTGCAGTGGATTGACGTTCTTGCAGTGGGTGCTTCATGTACAGCCTCCAAATGTTCTTCCAGTGGTTCCTTGGGATTCAAACCTGGTGTTGAATGCTTTGCAGCATTCCCCTTTTTGAATCTTTGGACTATTTAGATTTTAAATTCCTCGTACGTAAGACTGTCTTCCTTTTGAACATTTATATGGCTAGAAGAGTCTCAGAGCTAGCAGCTTTGTCCTGCAAGTCTCCTCCTCTTGTTTTTTATGAGGATAGGGTGGTTCTTCGGACCACATCTTCCTTCCTAAAGTGGCGTCTCTGTTACACATTCATCAGGATATTGTCATTCCTGCTCTGACCAGTTATCCGTCATCCTGTCTTAGTACATTAGGCGCCCAACCATGTCTCACTCTTCCCTCTCTTGTGCAGAAAAACAAAAAAAAGGTAAGCACTGAAAGCAGTTTAAAAATCGATCGCCAATGCAGATGAATACAATAAACTGAATAAATTTATTAATAAACCTTAAACATCTAGAAATTATATTGAGTTTCCTTAAATAATGTTCTCTCAATGTCATAATTCTACCATTGGTTGGAGCAACACATAAACAACTTCCTGTAGGTCATAAATTAAAAATGATCAAATTGCAGTCAATGAGTTTGTTCAGTAACATTCTGATCTCAACTGTGATATTCAGTCCAACTAAATATGCGGAAACTGCTAATATTTCTCCAGTCCTGAAAGTAGAACTCACAATAGGCACCAACCACATTAATTTCAGCAAGGTGTTTAAGTAGAATGTTCGTCACACTGTTTCTCGAAGGCAACCAAAAAGCAGACCAATTAAATGGTCACACATAAAATGGTAAGGAGGGTTCGTGTCCACTCCCACAGAGTTTAAACAGCGCAAGCCAATTGCTTTCCCTTCCAGATGCATAACAGCTGCCAGTGTGAGCTCTCCAGTAGTTTTGGTCATGTCTAATTCCTGTGACGGTCAGTGGTCAGCATGTAGTGATAAGTGCAAAACAATCTTGGACTGAAGAACCAACATGTCTGTGGGTGCTTGCATAAAAAAATAAAATGGTATAACACCCTTGGCTTCCAATAGAAGTATAACATTAATAAGAATAGTCCTGACGTGTTTCTTTGCCAATCAGCGATTTTCATCAGAGACATAACTCGCAAAGTGTCGGCTCCAATAGTAGAATGAATTAGAATTGTTCTGCAGAACACATGCCCATGCAATCCATTGGTAAAATAATAAAAAAAATTGCTTAAATTTACATTTTGTTAATGATTATATTCTTATTTTTGTATATTTACAGGGTCATGCAGTGGGGCTCGTGAAAAATCTGGCTTTGATGGCTTATATTTCTGTTGGTTCTCAGCCTTCTCCAATATTGGAGTTCTTGGAAGAATGGAGTATGGAAAACCTTGAAGAAATATCCCCAGCAGCCATTGCAGAGTATGTTCTCTCTACAGTTAAATTTTCCAAAACAAGTGCCATCTATTTTGTAAAGAAAAACACTAATTTTTATGTAGATAGCAGCAGTATTGAAGATTATTATTATTATTATTATTATTATTATTATTATTATTATTATTATTATTAATTTTTATTTATAGGGTGCCACAAAGTATCCGTAGCGCCGTACAAGGACAAACAATGGCACAGTACAAGTAACAGTAAGCACTATAACTCTGGGGGCTCAGGCACAGCATGAAAGAGAGGGAGGGGAAAAGTGAGTACAGGCAGGTAACTATGGACCAAGAGGGTGGGCACAGATAACAGGTTGAGAGTCACTGAGGGGAGAGGAGACAGAGGGCAGAGGGACTGAGAGGAGGTGAGCAGAGTAGCTGGAGAGCGCAGTTAAAAGTGATGGAAACAGGAGGTAGGAGAGCCCTGCTCAAAGGAGCGAGCAATCTAAAGGGAGGGGAAGACAGACAGACACATGGATGAGACGGAGAAACGGAGACGGAGTCGAGGAAGGGGGACAAGGGAAGAAGGGATGAGAAAGCGAAGATAGAGTAAAGTGAGAACAGGGTTGTCTAATAAAACAAATCTCTTATATCTAATGTACAGATGAATGGTGAACATAGTAACATAGTTGATGAAGTTGAAAAAAGACACCAGTCCATCAAGTTCAACCTATTTTGGATCTCCTGCGATCCTGCACTTATATTTGAAATTAATCCAGAGTAGGCAACCGCCCATCTGTTTCAATTTTGAAAATCCCCCCAGACTCAATATTGCAATCCAATTTTTACCCTATATCCACTACTATCCTTTCCATTTTATTTTTTTTCCAATCAAATATGAAAATTCAACTATGGAGCCATATGATAAAAATATTGCCCTTTCAGATATGCTTAAGTATACACCATACAAATTTGGAAAATAAAGGAAAAAAAACAAACAAAAAAAACCCCCAAAAACAAAGATGCAATTCACAGGAGCCCTGGCGGCTAGAGTTTGGTAAACCCAAGCGCTTAAATAACCATTCACAGCCTAGTAAGGCTTTTTGGCCATGGTATAACTTGAAATGACTGTCCACCATGGCAAAATTTTACAACACCTCTGCCATTTCAAGCTGCTCCACACTTCCTCTGCATTGAATGCGCTAATATTACATGCTCCGTTCTAAAAGAAGTAGTTGTGTTTATATTGTTAAGCCTGTGTTTTGGGGGTTTTTTTTTGTTTGTTTTGTTTTTTTACCAATCCGGCCCAGAGTTTTGAACTATAAAACATATCCTTTTTATCTTAAGGAGCTGTGAATTTAATATTGAGCTAGATGTTAGTGGTCTATAGAAGCACACATCCTCCTGATATTTGGCTTATGCAGGTTTTTTTTTATCATTTGCATAAGGTATTTGATTATTTATATAGGTGTTTGTGATGCTTGTAAAGGGCTTTACATTACATCATGGTATGCTAGTGGGAAAACACCTGAATGGGGTTATACTTACTACTATAATTCATTTTCTTTTTGCCTTATGGCCAGCCTGGACAAATTCCTTCAAATGTTAGTAGCCAGCAATTTTAGAAGGTCATCATTGCAAACTATACAAACATCTTTATGCTAATGAACAACCTTCTGTATTTTTGTTATGTGAATATCCATTAATACATTGCATGGCATACTACAGTTGTCTCATATAAAATGAGCAGCATCTAATTGGCTAAAGTATATTCTATTTGTGACCGGTACTATATATATATGTAACATTGTCAAGCAAATACCTGTCTGTGCCTCCATATAACATACCACGTGATTTTTTTGGTGACGTGTGTGTGTGTGTAATATATATTCAGAAGTGCCTTAGTGTGAAACCATAGATAACTGATATATAAATGCATGATGAATAAATAGTCTCATACCAAAAGTAATGAATATATGGCTTATCTGATGAAAGGGCATGAGCATCACCATCTTCCTCAATATTGATCCATATGGAAATTGTGTACTTCCAGATGATATAGGGCTTTACAAATAGCAAGGGCTGGCTTGTATATCTATATCATACATCCATATATTGAAAATATAACGTAATTTACAATATCTTGCTAAGCGAAAAGGATATTCAACATTGTCAAAATCATCAAATCAGCACAACTCTACACAGCTCTTATATTGCTGCTTTGTCTCATGCTTCTTCTGTATCTACAAACGCCAACATTCCCATCAGATCTCCCCACATGCCCCTTTACCATGACTGTGGCCTCTTCGTGTAGGAGTTGGCCAGAAGTTTGAGCAGGGTTGGATGTTCTGCCCCCATCTCTGGCTTTCAACCCAACATATAGTTTTTCAGCTCTGAGTGTGCATTTAACATCCAGATGTGACAGACCTCAACCACTGGAGGGGTTTAGAGCTTGAGGATGTAAGTAGGCTGACTGTCATAATTATTTGTGGCAGTTGGCCTATTTGTTCATATCCCATGAACAAGGGAGGATGGCCAGCAACAAACATTGCGGTAGTGAGATAGCTGTAAGCTTCATCCGACAGTGTTTTTTTTCTTCATCAGTTTTCTTCAAACTGGAACTTGGGTTCTGGTTTCACCCGCAGCCCCTTCTACTGGATCTTTGACAGACTCCTGTCTAGCAGTGCATTGAAGCCTGGGTTAGCTTATTGTGTTTGGAAGAAACCTTATCCTTGGCCTATATGCCGGCAGATTCATCTTGTGCGATATCTCACCAGTTTTTGGATAATTTTTTCGTGCAGTATTGTCTTTAGCAGCGATTTTCAGTTGCAAACTTAACTGCTACCACTGTCATGTTGCTGATAGTCCATGGAGGAGGGAGCAGGACAACCCAAAACAAGGCTGTGAAAAGATTTTTTGGGGGCAACCATGAGTTCTTGAAATAACTGTTTACGGGCACCGCTATGGATAGTATAAATAACTTCATCCATGCAGTCCATTAAAACAACAAATTAATGGAGATTGTTTTTCCTCTTAACCTTATTACAATAAATACAGTAAATGGTCTTATAGATCTAATGTGCATTTAAGAACATTGTGATTTTGAGTTTCTGTGCATCTATAAAATTTAAAAATCCTGCTTTGATTTTACAATCTAGTGCTACAAAAATATTTGTCAATGGTTGCTGGGTTGGAATACATAAGGATCCAGAACAGTTGATGAATACACTTCGGAAACTTCGCCGTCAAATGGACATCATTGTGTCTGAGGTAACATTGATGAAAACATATATATCCTATTTATGCACCATTTTCCCTTTTAATGTTAATTATAAAATGATAACATTTAAAAAGTGCATTATGATTTAATCCATTGTTAAGTGTATGGACATTTAATTAGCCCATCAGTTCTCTGGATACACATCTGTTTATGCCATTTATTCTACATGTACAATATTAATATCTGATTCTATCTAAAGTACAATATAATAGTTAGCTTCAGTATCTACTAGAAGATATTTTCCGTAAGGAACTTTATAAAAGCCCTTAATATTTTCTGCCTAAGATCTTGAATCATTTGTGATCTTTGAGTCCTGTAAATTATTATTCTTCTAAAAAGGGGTTTACCCACACTACACACCCACTTGAACCAACTATTTGGCAAAAAAAAAATTGATATTTTCAATTGTGAGTTTTGGAGAGTAGTCTATCTGTACTCTTATCTTTTCAGGTGTCGATGATTAGAGATATTAGAGAGCGAGAAATCCGTATATACACAGATGCAGGAAGAATATGCAGGCCATTGCTAATTGTGGAAAAGCAGAAGTTATTGCTGAAAAGGAGACACATTGACCAGCTAAAAGAGAGGGAATATAATAACTATAGGTAAAATCCTGTCTCTTACATGGGGGGGTGCAATCTCTTTGATCCAATGGCAGCTTATGTCATATTGTTTGTAGGTTTAAATAAGCAATCTTCTATTTTTTTTCTATAATTCTTTTCCCCTCAATTACATTAAGATTAATTTATTATTAACTTGTTCAGTTGGCAGGACCTTGTAGCCAGTGGTGTTGTGGAATATATTGATACCCTTGAAGAGGAGACAGTTATGCTTGCTATGACACCTGATGACTTGCAGGAAAAGGGTGTAGCATATTGTTCAACATATACACACTGTGAAATTCACCCTTCTATGATCCTAGGAGTCTGTGCTTCTATCATACCTTTCCCTGATCATAACCAGGTTAGTGTTAAAACTTTTTTATTCCTTAATATTAATCTTTCTTTGTTTGAAAGTCCCTCAACTAAACTAATACACCTGCCTTAAATTCACCTTCACTCTTGTGTTCTGCAAGTGTCACAGCATTGAGAAATTTTAATGTTGGTCTAGTGGTCGTAGCGGGCTGGTCATTTTAAAACTATAAAATTTGATTCACTTATTTTCATTCCGCCACTTTTTAAATTTCCACTCCGACCACTGTGTTAGTCAGTAAACTTTGCAGACCACTTCAGCTGTAACAGTAGTGTTCCCTTACGAGTTGCTGAGGGGCTTCTTCTGCCTCCCCTGCATCTTGACAGTATAGCTCCCGGAGTGGTCAGCTGTGATTGATTAGTGATTTTGGTACTTTGTGTTGGTGAGCGACTCCAGTTGCAGCACATTATGTATCGCTAGACCATGCCCTGGTCCTGTTGTAGCTGACAGTACAGCCCCAGTGTATTCTCCTAGCAGACTGAGACTGCATTGGTCAGCTTTGGTTGCTCAATCCTGCTCAGGACCAGTTTGAACTGCTCAGGTGGAAAATCCATCAAAAGATCTAATGTTAGTATTGTAATTTAAATATTTTATAATGTAATTGGAGTTTAACATAACAGATTAACTCATTACTTATTTTTCGCTGTATACTCTTGAGATCATTTTATTCTTCCTTGCAGTCACCTAGGAACACATATCAGTCTGCTATGGGTAAACAAGCAATGGGTGTTTATATTACAAATTTCCATGTTCGTATGGATACACTGGCGCATGTGTTGTATTACCCTCAAAAGCCTCTGGTTACTACACGATCAATGGAGTACCTACGATTCAGAGAATTACCTGCTGGTAAGCTTTAAGATGGTAACCTTTTTATATTGTGTTTTTATTCAGGGGAGTGTTAAAAATAAACTGCTCCAGAAAGGCTGGAGACCCAAATTATTCATGGAACTGTGGTGCAACCCTTTGTTCAGATTTTAATGATGTACTTAAACTAGAAAGAGACCACAAAAGTCAAAACATTCAGATATGAATCTTATAGCACCACTAATTCCACAGTGCTGTACAAAGAACTCATTCACATCAGTCCCTGCCCCATTGAAGTTTACAATCTAAATCCCCTAACACACAGACACATATACACAAAGGGCAATTTAATAGCAGCCAATTAACCTACCAGGTTGTTTCGGAGTGTGGAAGAAAACCCGAGCACCAGATGGAAACCCACGCAAACACTGGGAGAACATACAAACTCCATGCAGATAAGGCCATGGTTGGGAATAGAACTCATGACTCCAGTGCTGTGGGGTAGAAGTCCTAACCACTAAGCCACTGTGCTATATTATTAGAATGTGAATTAACAACTGGTATATTCTTTGTAGCGCTGTAGCTCATTTATTGGTAAGGGTATGTGAATTATACATAACAAGGGGTCTAAGCTATGCATTAAATCTCAATGCAAAACCGATTGCTTGCATTGTATACCTCAGTATACCTCTTTTCAAAGGAGTATGCAACACATGATTTAAAGAGAGCATCTGGTCTACATTTTAAATGAATATCCTCTTATTAGGTTTTGATAAATAGTGTATAAACTTACTAATATTTCTTCTGCTATTGTGTATTTCATACCCTAGGCATTAATTCTATTGTGGCCATAGCTTCATATACTGGATACAACCAGGAGGATTCTGTAATCATGAACCGTTCTGCTGTGGACAGAGGCTTTTTCAGGTTTGGTTTTACATAATGCGTACTCTAGAAGTATATTCACGTGTGTTGCCTGCTAAGGTGACCATTCAAAAAAAATTAGTTGTTCAGCAGCCTTTTGGCAATAAGCTAAAATATAATTTATTAACTGAACAGTCTTAATTTGTTGCTTTTTTTTAACTTTAAGTGTGCAGTATATTTTCTGCTTCAGTGCAACATTTGTATGTTTGTTTGGCAGGGTTCCAAATGAGTTATTTTTAAAGTTGTGTTGTTTTTTGTTTGTTTATTTTCTTAAAGCAATACGCAATTCATGGTAGCCAGTATCAATAGCATCAAGGAGGAAGCTTTGCTGGCCTGCACATGCATTTGTGGTGGAAGATGAAGCTTCACATGCGTTATTAGTCAGCTTCCATACAAAATGCTGCCATCCCTTCTGCCACTATGAGCAGAGAAATTGCAGCAATGAGAATAGGGTTTGTTCGGACTCCTGTGGTACCTACTGGGGGGGTGTTGGATATCTGCCAACTCGGACCTCTTCTCCTTCACCTCTCATCTATAATCTGGGGTGAATCGTATATATGTCTGAATTTCTTTTAATGCAGTACTATAGTACTCCCTTTATCAGTATTAGGTGATAATTTGCTGTAATATACCAGCTTAAACGGGATGGAATTGCGGTGGCTTATTGCTTCTTTCATTTATTGGCTGGTCCTGTCGGAATTGTGTGGATTTTCTTTTTGAACGGGGAAGTTTGTGTTTTGGGTTCCTGGTGTTCTGAAACATGCTTTCTAGTACTACTCCTACTCATCTATGATAACTAGACTTGTCTGTGATTTGTCCCTAAAATTCTTGCAGACCTGAATCAGCTTGGCTGTCTTTGCAGTCTGTTAATAAATCCTGGCCTTCAAATGCTACATCTGCTGAATTTCAAATCCCCAGCATGAAAAATGCTTAACACTAGGAACTTGGCAAGAAATCTGTGGAGCAGAAGTGCTGACACCAAATTATCTAACATTCTGTAGTAGATAATTAGGTGACTTGTTTGACAAAAATAAATGTGGCTTGATTATATTGTGTTGTATTTCTGTATAGGAAATACATTAATTTCTGAGATACTGTCTCGAAAGTTACAAATCAATAAGTCATGATTTGGTTTTGTAACTTTTTACTAGAGGAAACCCCTATTGGGCTAGTTGGCTCTTTTTCATATGTGAGTTACCAACACTTGAATACACAGCAGGGAGTCGTTGCCTGTTATCCTGTCTTGTTAAAGTAGAAACCTCTGAACAATGCAACCAGGAAGTTTTAGGAAATCTCACATTGCTTTAAATTTTGTTTAAAATTGCGTTCACTCCAAGTGTAGATAATTTTACATTCTGAGATCTGATGTAATTTTTCAGACGTTGTGTTGTCACTAGCAGCTATGTAAAAAGGGGTTAACCCCCTCCAGGCTAAACTATGTACAGGGTGCATAAAGCAGGCTGGATTACCTCCTGCCAGGGTATGTGTGTAAATCTGTATACAAGGACTATGAACCATGTAATGTATTATACAATCTAATTTCTGGAAAGATCGCTAATACCACAGACTGGTGGGTAACTGTCCTTATTAGGACTACATGAACTAATAAAACATCACTGCTTTAAGATCCTGCTTTGTCGACTACTTACCTGTGCTATAATTCCTGTGATTGACAGATTAGACCAATCTAATCCGTTATCCGCCTGTTCTGAGGTTAGAATCTTGCATCCAGCACCTCTGCCTTCTACCCTGCAGCTCTGGCTAGTGTGATAGGCCAGGGAGAACCATCCACAGTAACCCTGATCTGTAGGCAAGAGGTCAGGTGTACCAGCCAAGGTGCCCAGCAAGGGGGTATACTAGCAGCGAGAGTTACCCAGAAGGAAGCGGTTATAGGTGTGCTGGTGTAGGAGCCTAGTGGTAGCAACAGCAAAAGCCCCTCCTACTGCACATTTGGGATAAAGAAAAGGGACGGTGGCAAGTCCGGTCCACAGCAGCACATGGACAGGGTGGCAGAGGAGGTGCATCCTGTCACGTTGACACACTGCATCTACTTGGCATAATACAGTGTCACCACAAAAGGTGGACCTATCCTAAGGGTCCCTTAAGAATGAACCTATTTTGATTATATCTTTATAGTACCTTGACCATAATCATAGGTGGTAGATCAAAAAAAAAAAAATCTATGTGCCCATTGAAAGATTTTCTTATTGCTTTTCATAAAATATCTTCACTTTAATTGCAAATTATATTTATCGCAACATCGGACCAATTTCTAACAATTACCCATTTAGCTGCAACTGACAAGGAAGGAGCTTGTTGGATGAGGATGTTGCCACTTTTGTCAACGAATGGAAAAGAGCCATACAGGGATCAAAGAGCAACAGCAAACATCTGAGATGTTTAACAAACTCTTAACACTCCCCCATACAATACATGTAACCTTCAAATCCCACTTGGTATGCTTCTTAGTTCCACCTGCATCATAATTGTTGTAACCAATGTTTCTAAAAAAAAATATTGCCAGAAAGGAGTGTAGAGATCACAATTAAGCTCCTTCCTCTAAACTGACATTTTAGCTATGCTGTCTTTTAATAAATCCTCTAAAGTGTGTGAGAAAAAATAAAGCATTCCTCTTGATGATCTGCACATAGCCTCAAGACTTATGATATCTGGAAAGGCCATTTAGGGGTTAGTGTGGTAGAAAAATGTTTAAAGGTAGGTGAAATATATTGGCCCTTCTAATACATTCAATGTAAATAAACAAAGCAAAAAACTTTTACCCTGATAGTGTTAGGAATCCCCCTAGCCGATACTACACAACCCGGAGTCTGCTCTGCCAGTCAGGTGTTCACTGGAGCCCCTAGTGGTGGGGACAGACTTGGCCGCAGACTGACAGAGGGTCGTGAAGTGCGTACCGGCTGGGGAGAACCCAGGAAAGCGGGGTGAGGTCCAGGCACGGGTCAAGGGCTGGCAGCAGACAGTAAATCTAATAAACCAAGCCGAGGTCAGGGGCAAACGGGAAGGTCGGTAATCACGCCAGAGGTCGGGGTCACAAGAAACACAGGTAGGGTCCAAATCCAGGCAAAGGGTCATACACAGGTAATCAGGCAGAGAATCGTACAATAGGGACAAAGGGCAGAGCAGGTCAGCAAACAGATTGCCTCCCTGCCGGTTATAGCTTCCTGCTAAGCCCTCCCTGCCTTAAATACACAGAGTGACCAATCGGAGCCTAGCTCTGAAACTACCCCCAGCCTATGCCTAATAGATAAATTATACAAAATTAGCCCACAGGCTAGTTACTAGCTGCGCACGCGCCCAGCAGTACTCCTTTGCCCCTCTCGCTTTCAGCGTCCCGACCGTTGCCCGAGCGTCGCTATGACGACCTGTGAGAGAGTCGCGGCGGCTCGTAACAGATAGCCTATAGTTTCTCTGATAACTGTTTGCTTGACCTAAAAAGTTGCAAAATAGAAATCATGATGCTTTTATGTGAGTAGATATGATTCAGGCATTCCCTTCTCTATTTCATCCTATCTGAGGGACACTGCTACCATGTGGGGGAGCATAGAGTTGGCACTTACATTTAAAAAGTTATCTTGCTGACAGACCCCTCCCCTCTGCAACCCCTTGTATTTACTTAGTTGATTGAGTGCCTTAGGGAGTTGGGCTTACTTTTATTGCTAGTGATACATTTTACTTATTTTCTATCTTTTACTTTCTTTTAACTGCAGGTAAAGTGTACTGTCAGGATGACAGAGCACACTCCTTTGCCGGACAGTCGTGATTTAGCTGTCACAGGGTGAGACCCGGACGGGTCACACTGACGGCTGTTGCGTTTTTTCAGTGATGACAGTCGGCTTAGTGAAGCCACGGTCACACAGAGGTGATTCCCGATATACCAGCGCTGTCGCGGAAGGCAGAGAGTGCCGGTTATCGGAGCAGTGGCAGCAACCATCTTACCCGGACAGTACCAAGTCCCCCTTTCAAGTTAGGAAGAAGGGAACCTTAGTAATTTTAGGCATGAATCTGTAGAAAATCTATCTAAAAGGGCAAAGCATAGGGTCTAAACAGAGAAGCCTCCTATATCGTTTGCAGGACAGTAACAGGACTACTAGAAGGTGTAAAGTGTAAATGTCTGATAAAAGAAAAGGCTCCCTTTGTAAAATACTTTACTTGTTCTAAGTGTAAGGCGAAGTTCGCTTTTTCACAACCGTACCTGTGGGCACTTTGCATTGACTGTGATGTGAGGGCCCAGGCTGCTCAGGCCCACACTGGTGCCCCAACACTAGTAGAGGAACCGGTGTGGGCTTCCTTCCTGCCGCAATTGGTGGCGACATTAATCCAGCTGCTCGCTAAGCTGGCGGAGATACCAGCGGTTGCCGCGGATCTCCTCTCCACTTCAGTTGCCATTGACCCCTTATATGAGTATGAGTCCCAGTGTCTGTGAGACTGCTGATTCGGGACCAGCTGCTCTATCATCCTCCCTTGCTATCTCAGGCCCTCCTTCTGGATAACCAGCTTGGTCAGAGGCCTAGATCGGTTGAACCGTTTAATAGACTCGCCAAGAAAGAAGCGCCAGATAGCCACAAGTCCTCTTCTGTCCCTCTGCTCTGGAGAGATCAGAAGAGGAGGACAAGCTCATAGATGATTTTGATTCTGGAAGTTAGGAGACGCACAATTTGTTTTCCACCCTCAGTTGAGCTTAAAGAGATCGCAGAAGCACCATGGAAACGGCCTGACCGCAGACTCATTATCCCAAGGAGGTTACTTACTCTGTACCCCTTACAGGAGGAGGTCCTGGCCCGCTGGGAACAGATTCCATAGGTGGATACACCAGTGTCGCGCTTAGCTCGCTACAGCATGTTCCCAGTGCCGTGAACAGGTGCCCTGCAGGATGTCACCGACCGTTGGTTAGAGGGATTTTTAAAGGGGCAGGAGGCTGGATTACCTCCTGCCAGGGGTATGTGTGTGTAAATCTGTATAAAAGGACAGCAGATACCTCCTTCAGACCCATGTTTTCATCCGCTATGGAATCATCGGGTGACCAGTCGGGGGGGACTGCAGGACTCAGACCTGCTCCCATGCCCTGCACCCCTCAAGGAAGCTTCCGGATGCCTGTACGAGGCTGCCCAAAATGTAGCCTCCATTTCATCTTCTGTATCCGCATCAGCAGTTGCAGCTAGAAGGGCTCTGTATCGGTGTCCCAATACTTCAGTTACAGAGTCAAAACAATTGTTAGAATCATTGCCTTACTTAGGTGCAGTATTATTTGGTCCTGAATTGGGCAATATTATTTGCCAGGCCACGGGAGGCAAAAGTACCTTCCTTCCAGTGAATATATCCAAGCCTAGAGTGCCAACGGTTTGGTTCATTTTGACAGCCCTTTCAGGGGAATCTTCCGCTAGATCCAGACTGGCAGGGAACAGGGGACACACTCACAGATGTAGGTCTAACTACTCTACGAGACGCCCTTCACCCAAGCTTCTGGAGAAGCGGGCAGGAGTGGGGGAACACCTGCGTCTATTCAAAGATCAGTGGGCTGCTTCCTCCAAGGACCTTTCGATTCACGGAATCGTGATGAACGTCTTCACGGAATCGTGATGAACGTCTTCACGGAATCGTGATGAACGTCTTTTTTTTTCTGGGTCATGGGGTAGGGTTGTTGCAAAGAACAGATGGGCGACGCTTCCCTGTGTCGCCTCTCTTCTTTCGGCCAGGGTCATCTGCCCAGTTCCTTGGCCCCAAAAGAGGTCAAGGTTTGAACTCAAAACTTTTTCTAGTCCTAAGCCGGATGGCTCATTCCGTCCCATTTTAAAAATGTTAAACCTACACCTGTGAGTGGACCGGTTTCGCATAGAATCCCTTCGATCGGTAATCAATGGATTGGAAGCAGACAATTTTCTGTCATCAATAGATATCAGAGAAGCCTATCTCCATGTCCCCATTTGGGAGGGACATCAGGCCCTCCTAAGACTTGCGGTGAAATTGGCGCACTACCAATTTCGGACACTCCCTTTCGGCCTCTCCACAGCACCAGTGGTGTTCACAAAAATATGTCCGTAATGTCTTCGTTCCTGAGGAGTGAAAATAATACCCTATCTGGATGACCCCCCTTATTAAGGCCACATCAGCTCGTCTGTTACAACAGCACCTGGCACTTATAATCAACCTCCCAGAGAGTCAGGGCTAGTTAATAAACCCTCTAAAATCCCCCCGCCATTGGATGACCTTCCTGGGGCTCATCATGGATACCAGCAAACAAATTATTCCTCCCGGAGCACAAGACCCAATCATTGCAGGACACAACAACATGGTGCTGCAGACCATCCATCCATCCATCTATGCATGCGTCTTCTAAGAAAAATGGTGTCTACCTTCAAGACTATTCCTTAGGGTAGATTTCACTTCCAGTGGGACCTCGTAACAAAGTGGTCAGGAAGAGTTAAGAGGTGAGTTAATTATTATCTAGCAACGCCCAGTTTTTTTCCAGCGCTCTGGCAAGTGTATCAGCCATTTCTAACCCTGCCGCCAGGACACTCAGACGCAGACACATCCCTGGGGATTGAGAACCAATAGATATAGAGTGGCTTTGCTGTTTCTTATCTTTTTCAGTGTTTGTGTGTGTGTTCTATCTGCTGTACATCCTGTGGGGGTACATTACACAACCCTTCTGGTTCCAGTCTTAGCTAAAGCACTGTATTATTGTGTATTTTTACAGTGTTAGTTTGCCATATACTGTACAGTTCTTCTTTGTTATAAGATTGTTATACAGTGTCTCATTTACCTTTCTGTTTTTCAATCTGTCAGAAAGGGCCAAATTCAAGGCTGTGTCTGTAATGTACTACACCTATACTAGGTGTGAGTCCAGATTGCCTGGTGGACAGTAGGTGCTGATACCTCTTCCTCTTCTCCAGGTACGCAGTCCTCAGATGCCATTCTTTTGGTACAGGCGTCTCAGTTGCTGCAGGGTGGTCCAGGGGTCTCCCAGGAGCCTGTTTGGAACGGCCTGTGCAGGGGTTGACCAGAGTATCTAATTCCCTTGAAAAATTGTTCCTTTCGAGTATGGCAGGTGGATGGCGTAAACACTTGGGTCTGCCTATTGCCCAGGAGGTAGTAGATTCGGACACGGATCCATCCGAATTAGGAGGTGGTGATGTTCTAGAGAAATCTGATTATTGGACATATCCTCCTCACCTGTGGGCAAGTTCTCATAGACAGGGCATTGAGGACCTTATCCTGGCAGTGCGACAGGTTCTTAACATATCAGATGGGGAACAAACCACCATAGGATAATGGGAGACTCGTCCCAGTATTGATGCTCCTATTGCACACTTGGCGAAGACTGCTGTATTTCTGTTGCCGAATGCAGCGTCGCTTAAAGACCGTACTGACAAAAAGTGTGAAGTGATATTGAAATCGGGGTATCCCTGCGCCCGGTGAAGGCTGCAGCTTGGATTGTTAAAGCTGTTGAAAAATGGGTCACTACCCTCCATGCAGGAATTCAGTCTGGCGTAGCTAGAACTAAGTTGGCTCCTCTGGCAGAGCATATTAAAGATGCTTATGAGTTTTTAGGGGATGCGGGTCAGGGGTTGTCAGAAACCTCTTCCTTAGCAGTGGCAGCTAGGCGCACATTGTGGTTAAGATCTTGGGAGGCGGATGCTTCTGGAAAAACCACCTCTAGAGCAACAGACAAAACGAAAGGAGCGAAAACGCCTCCCTTTTGCTTTTGGCACAGCTACCGGAAGAAGAGAACTCTTCCCTCCCCCCCTATGGCCTGTTCGATGAATTTGTCCAAAGGAGAACCAAACAAAACCACTCCTTTATGGGACAGATTCCAAAGCTCTCTTGGAATCAAGCCCTGGTATCAAGGTGAGAGGGAAAAAGAGGCTGACAGGACGTCGCCCTGCCCCTAAGCCACCAGACCAACAAGCAGCATGACTTCCTGCGGCCTCCTCCGTGGGCTCCGGTGGTGGAAGTGAGACTACTGCTCTTTTACGAATGGTGGCTCACATACAACACAGACGCCAGGGTGAAACGTATAGTGTTCAGGGGATACATCTTGGGCCTTGTGGGGGCACATCCACGGCATTTCATGACTAGACCTTTTCCCAGGGAGTCAGAGAAAAGACATGTTTTTAGGGGGCAGTCAATTCAGGATGCTTAGGTGATTGTTCCAGTTGGGGAAGAGAGGTCAAGGCTTTTACTCTCGCCTTTTTCTGGTGCAAAAACCAAATCACTCCTTCAGACCATTTCTAAACCTGAAGGACCAACACCTGCTTACGGTTACCCAGCTTTCGAATGGAGTCCATCAGATTTGTGATAAATTTCATGAAGAACGGCGAATACTTGGCATCCTTGGATATCAAGGAGGCTTACCTACACATTCCGATATGGACAGGTCTCTTGCGGTTTGCGGTGGGTCTGGAGAATTTTCAGTTCAGGGCTCTCCCACTCGGTTTGTCCACCGCAACACGAGTGTCACAAAGGTGATGGCTATAATGGCAGCCCAGCTACGTTTACAGGGGTGACTATTTTACCTTCCCTAGATGGACCTGCTGATCAAGGCGTAGTCGGTACCTTGGCTTCAGTCACATCTGCAGCTGACCAGGGGCATTTTGCAGGAACACGGATGGGTGATCAACTACAAAAAATCCAGTTGGCTACCAACCCAACATATGGTGTTCCTGGGATGATTGTTCGATGCAAGTTGTCAGACGGTTTTTCTCCCTTCAAAGTGCGAAAGATCCGGCGTCAGGTGAAAGATCTTTTATCTCTAAATCGCGTCTCAGTACTTCAGTGTATGAAGCTACTGGGTCACATGGTTTCCTCGTTCGAGGCTCTGCAGTATGCTCATTTCCATTCGCGCAAGTTACAGCAGGAGATTCTGGCAAAGTGGTCAAGGTCAGATCCCCGCTTAGAAAGGCAAGTCTTTCTGTTGTCACAGAACACACTCCTGTCTCTTCTCTAGTGGTTGAGGAGGGACCTCCTAACACAGGGGCGTTCTTTCTCGGTGTGGGACTGGACCGTGGTAACGACTGATGCCAGCTTGTTGGGGTGGGGTGCAGTCACTCTTTACCTCAGATTACAAGGGACTTGGATGCTGGAGGAAGCACGGTTGCCCATAAATGTTCTGGAACTATGGGCAGTATTCATTGCTCTATTTCACAGTCCTTCCTGGCACATCGGCCGATCCGAATACAGACTGACAATGCTACGGCGGTAGCTTACATAAATCGTCAAGAAGGAACAAGGAGCCTTCTTGTCATGAAGGAAGTGTCAAAGATAAGGGTGGATCAGGTTCCTGCAATTTCAGTGGTTTTCATTCTGGGGGTGGAAAACTGGGAAGCTGACTACTTATATCAGCATGTCCTTCACCCAGGCGAATGGTCGCTCCATCCGGAGGAGTTTTCTCAAATAGTCCTCTCGTGGGGTCGTCCAGAAATAGACATGATGTCCTCGTGGAACAACTGCAAAGTAGAAAGGTATTGTGCCAAGACAAAAGACCCTCAGGCGTTCTTGGTGGACACTATGATGGTACCCTTGAACTTCAAGTTGGGGTACCTTTACACTCCACTCCCGTTGCAGCTGCGGATCTTGCAGAAAGTAAGATGCAAAAAGGTTCCAGTGATTCTACTGTTACCAGCTTGGCCGAGATGAGCATGGTACTCAGATCTTTTATACATGTCGGTCGATTGTCCTCGACATCTGCCTCTCAGGAAGGATCTTCTCAGTCAAGGTCCATTCTTTTATCAGGACCTAGATCGATTGGCTTGGAGGTTGAATCCTTGATTCTCGGAAAGAAAGGGTTTTCGGAGACAGTGGTTAAAACCATGATCCAGGCGAGAAAACAGTAATCCACCATTTATCACCGCATTTGGAAAGAATATATATGTTGGTATGAGAAGTTCAAAGTGCCTTCTAATTCTTTTTATTTAACCTGGGTGTTGTCTTTTCTACAAATGGTGTGGACGAGGGATTGAGGTTGTCCCGTAAGGTCCAGGTAGAGGTGCTGTTGGTGTATTTTCAGAAACGTATCGCTCTGTTACCGGAGCTGCAAACTTTTCTATAAGGTGTACTTCATGGGACCTAAAATTGGTCCTTTCGGCGCTTCAAAAGTCATTCTTTGAAGTCTGTTTGTTTAAAACTTCTCTTGTGGAAAGTTTCCTTCTGCTGGCCATTGCTTCGGCCAGACGGGTTTCGGAGTTGGCAGCCCTGTCATGTCGGCCTCCTCTTCTGATTTTTCATGATGATCGTGCGGTGCTTAGAACTAAGCTTTCGTTTCAACCAAAGGTGGTCTCGAGGGTTCACATAAATCAGGATATTGTTCTTCTGGTTCTTCAGGATTCGCTGGCAACTGGTCAGGACTTGGTCTCTTTAGATGCGGTCAGAGCTTTAGGATGTATATGGACCGTACAGCTTTGGTTCGAAAGACTGATAGTCTTCTAGTCCTGTATGATGATCGCAACAATGGCTGGTCGGCGACAAAGCAAACAGTGGCTGGATGGATCACCGCTACTATCCGGCAGGTGTACATTTCGGAGGGCTATCCGGTTCCTGAAGGTCTTGACAGCTCATTCCATCATCATCACCATTTATTTTATATAGCCCCACTAATTTCGTCGGTTAGCACCTCTTGGGTGGCGCGGCATGGGGCCTTGGCTGAGCAGTTGTGTAGGGCAGCTACTTGGTCTTCTGTTCATACATTCAACAGGTTTTATCATTTCCACGTTCTATACTTCAAAAGACACAAGTTTTGGCCGTAAAGTTTTATGTGCCGCTCATTCTGAGCATTCCCACCCATATGGGCAGCTTTGGAACGTCCCCAAGGTGAGCAGTGTCCCCCAACTAGTGTGAAAGAGAAAATAGGATTTTTGTACTTAACGTAAAATCTTTATTTGAACGCAAGTTGGGGGACACTGCGCTTCCACCCTTTTTTAAATATTACAAAGTAAAGCTGCCTAACGATTTTGGTTGGATGCTTTATTCTGGCTGGTGGGATTTGATTGGGTATGACTGAAAAACAAACCCCCAGTTGCAGCTGTGGGGCTTAACTTTTCCCAGTTAAGGGCTATGAGAAATCTAGCTGTCATGAGTATGTCTGTCTGATTTAGTTTTTGTATATGCTTTGGCATGGCAGGAATTGACATGGGAGTACAAACTTAGAGAGGTTGTGGTTAAGGACCTAAGACGAACCAGATGGTTATAGCGCTGGCGCTTGTCTGGACTTTTACCTTCACTTCTTTCCTTCTTCTTTCCCTTTTATTAATACTCCTTCCTATCCTATCATTTCCCTTATTCCCTCCCTGACACTATTACCTTCCTACTGTTCTCTCACAGTGGTATACTGTTTATTTAGCTCTTTACGAACTCTATATCCACCCGAGTTGCTTTGCTACGTTATTTCCTAATTTTGTATACGTGACATCCTACATCCCCCCCCCCCCCGCCCCTCTTTTTATATCTTTTCTTATTAAATTTGTATGTCTTAATACTTGATTTTCTTCTGCCATTGTTAAAACTTTAATAAAATGAAAATCAAAAAAGGTTGCGGGTGAGGTGGACTTCTGTAATGGTTGCAATTAGGTCACTACTTCTTTCCAGAAGGTAAAGAAATTCAGGGACATTGTTGTGTAAAAATGTGATGTTATGCTTTGTGCAGTCTATGAAAGCATTAGGAACCAGTCCCGGTGGAAATTCTGTATTGTTGCAAAGGGCGAACAGTCTACAAGCAACATGTGTATTCGTGAATAAACTTGGTGAGGAGCTGAAAAGTGAATGACTGTTTTGGTTGAGGAGTAGTCTCGCCAGAAATTGTAGAGGTTATGTGATTTTAATATTGCTGCTAGGCGCAATTAGTAAGGGATTCGTGTGGTCTTGCTTCATGTCAAAAACTGCATTGAAGTCTAGTCCTATTATGGCTCAGCCTACAGATTTGCAAGATCTTTAGAAAGAACTTGTTATGGAAGGCACTGTGTGTGTCCTATGTTGGGGGGCATACAATGTGGCAATAATGGGGATTGACGAATTTTCCCTATTCGAACTACATATCTGCTTTGGTCATCTGGGAATGATCTCTCTACAGTAAATGGGGCTGAATTGTGTCAGAATATGTGAAGTGTGTTTCCCTGATGGGGGTACTATTTGGGCCTTGAGGTGTTTTAAATATTGGATCGCCATGGTTCGTTGTTGTGATCGATTTAGCCAGTTGATACAGTTAAAGTATCCATTTATAGACCCCTGCTGAAAGGGGCAGGATTGAGACAATTGACCCTACTCCCTGTGTATACAGCTAAGAATATAAGGAGAGCAGAATGCCAAGAGAGCTATTGTGGCTTGGAGGATCCTGGTGTACAAGACATCAGTGAAAAGGACTCTGGGCAGGCATTATAGTGCCGCTGGAGGACACCCTACCAGGACAGGGTCTGTGTGAGACCGTATACCAAGCTGGGTGATATAGTAACTCTCTATCTAAACGGTAGTGGGAATATTGCAGGAGGACAAGACTCTGAAAGAGACTGAGTTTATTACTTTGGATTGCTGACTGCATGAGGCTGCTGGAGGATACATGCTACCATTTACCCTGTATCTTGTGAATGTCTTGTGGTGTTGTGCTGTCGTTAATAAAGCCTCATTTTGGATATACTCTGGTCTGACCAAGTGAGTTGAATCCCACAAAGAGTAACTGTAATCCCTGCTAAGGGTGGTATCCTCACAGCTCACAGTCTACTGACTCCTGGTAGTTACAAATGCAGTCTAGCTTTTGCTCAAGGATGTTGGTGTGAGTAATGAGAGTTCCACTTTCAGATCTTGTATAACATCTCTGATTGTACTGTAGTTTGGATCAGTTTCATAAGCTCAGGAGTGGAGCAAATTGCACCTGGATTTGGCATTTCATCAGTCTGTATTAGGTGAGGAGCATGAGCATAGGTAGATGTGTGAGCAGTCTTCTCTCTCCTTCCAAAGATAGCAGGTGTGCGAGGAGGGGCACATCTCTTGTTTTTATGCAACATGGTTGTCTTTTGAGGATAACAAGTAACCATTATTTATATAGCGCCAGCATATTCCGCTGCGCTTTTACAACAAACGGTTATAAAACAATACTGGGTAATAAAGGCCGAGAGGGCCCTGGTCGCAAGCTTCCAATTATTAGGACAGTCCTAGTTTGATGCATGGAGTTAAGTGCTTGCATATTGCTTCAGTCAAATTGCAAAGGTAAAAGTGATTATTGATTCAGTCACACAGCACTGTTGGTAAGGGGGTCAGAGAGTTGTCTTGTGTGAGCTGTGTAATAGGTAATAGGGTACCCTAGGGAGGTTAAGTGGGTGGTTGAGGAATTTTATAAGCTTGTCTGAAGAGGAGGGTTTTCAGAGATCGTTTGAAGACTGAAGCTGCACCCATTTTGTGGAATGCCTTTCCTCCAAATTCCTGTAACCATGATTGGAGCAGGTAATGCGTGGATAAGAAATGCAGATCTTGTGCAGGAAGGAAGTGTCAAGTCCATGTCCTTGCTTGGATAGGATATGGTCTGGATCTGGGCACTATGGTAGATTATTGGTGAGCGTGCAAAATGGAAATTGACAGAAAAGAGGATTTTAACCTGCGTACCACTAGAGCGCAATAATGGCTTCAAAGTTCTGAGTTTGGGTAAAAGCATGTACTAATAATGAGGCAGTTTGTGAGTTGGAGGGGGAACCGTGTTACATTGGATTGCTAATAAATATTAGGATGAAACAGACAAGTAATGTGAAATAAACTCTCACCTTTTAAGTTTCTTGATTCAACTAGAGCAGCATTTGAAATGACACTAGATATTTGAACATTGTTCCCAATCACTGGTACTCCTGGCGGAAAAGCCTTTAAGTTTTTTTTAATGCTGTGACCTCCCCTGTTGCCACATTTCAATGTAGTCAGACATCTGTGAGATGAGGCACAATTAGCTGTTCGGGGTACACACCACCAGCCAATGTTAACAAAATGTGAGATGTGAAAATGAGATTTCGCCAATAGCAAACTTCCTCGAATAGTGGTGTATGTTTAATTTCCTGAGTACCTGCTCCAACACAATTGTAAATAATTTGGCATACTGTTTTAGTTTGGTTCAAAGCAATATTTGCTTATGACTTCAAATACTTGCACTTGCACATAAACTGCATTTTCTAAGGTGAAGTAAGTCTTCTAAAGACGTTTGAAAGCTCTCTGAACATGCGGTCAAGGAGGCCAATTCAATAAGCCGTGAGGTTACGTAGTAACCTTGTAACTATACCATGCATGATGTTTTAGGTAATGAGCTTCTTACCTTTGCTCATTCCCTGTGTTTGGTGCGAGCGAATAAGTTTGAAATTTTCCTGTGTGTCTGGAGAAGATAATAAAGAAATTTGTATTGAAAGATAGGACTTTTGTAAGAGATAAAAAAAAATCATTTCTTGGAAGACCATTTTAAGAAAATGTTCAGATTTCTCAAATTACACTTATAGAATATGCCCCCATATTCACTTGATTGTTATGTAAATTAACAGTTTATACAACAGAGATATGTTACCATTACCATTATGACTGCTGTATTAACATTGTGACTTTTTTTCTTAATTCCTATGGGGGGGAGACACAGATGATGGGGTCCAGACAGGAGCTTGACACAAACTCTACCCCTTCTATATCCCATCTCTGCAGAGAACCCAGTTCTTTGAGAGCTCACATGAGTTGGATTATAGGTGGCCCTCTCCTTCATGAATAAAATTATACTGACTTTTGTAACACTTAGTAAAAGGTGCATATGGCTTTGTGTTTTTAAATTCATTTCTTTGAAATCGTTAATACAGAGTTCTTAAAGCTGCCAATTTGTTTGATTTACTTTTTTACAGGTCTGTGTTCTACCGTTCTTACAAAGAACAGGAGTCCAAGAAAGGTTTTGACCAAGAAGAAGTTTTTGAGAAACCTACCCATGAGACATGCCAGGGTAAGAATGCTGCAAAAGATAGAAATTACTCTTCCTTTTCCTACTTGCCTTTTCATCTGTGTTCGAATTATTAATTTAGAATTTTTGGTGCTGTCTTTTGATGGTACTAACAGTAGAAGTAAATGAAACCTCCCACAAGCAGACTTCATCCTTATGTGTTGCTATCGTGGCATTCCTATTTCAACATACACATGAGGCAGTTGCTAAAGATAAATGCCCTTTTGAGGTCTGCCTTGTACAGATTTCTTGTACAATGGTGGACTACAGATTGTATGGAAATTGCCTTATATCCAGTTACATCCGCAATTTGCTTATGAGATCATTACAGATGTATTTTCTCATTGACATTGTGTTGGCACAAACCTAAATGCACGACAAGCTAAAGATGATCCTATAAGGAAGTGCAAGTGTTTAGGAGGCTCAAATTACTTTATTCATTGATATAGAAGCAGTCATTTTGTACTCATGTATTCTTCATGTTGACTTTATCTTTGTTGAATACATAGTGACTGCAAAATCTGTTATGAGTTTTTTGTCACATGAGATTAGATTATCAAATTTTGGGATTAGTGAAGACTAGTTGATGATAATTATGTCCCAATATGTAACTCAGATTTAAAAGAAGATTTATTTTCTATTTCATATGACTGTACCTAGTAAGAGTTCAGTGTTAGATCTACATTGGTAACAATTATAATTTGATTTTGATCTGTTACAGGTATGAGACATGCAATCTATGACAAGTTGGACGACGATGGTTTGATAGCGCCTGGTGTTAGAGTTTCCGGAGATGACGTGATCATCGGCAAAACTGTAACATTGCCTGAACATGAGGATGAGCTGGAAAGTACAAATCGACGTTATACCAAAAGAGATTGTAGTACTTTTCTGCGTACAAGTGAAACTGGTATTGTTGATCAGGTCATGGTGACACTTAATCAGGAAGGCTACAAGTTTTGCAAGATCAGGGTAAGCAATATATTTTGATAGTTGCAAACATTTGTTTCAAGTTGTATTGCTTAGGTTGTTTAAAACAATTGAGACACTTCTATGTAAGTATCTCAGCGCACACAATGAGCAGTTAAAGTAGTTGTGGAAGTCCTCTTTGCCTGCTCAATGTCTTGTCTTGTTTTCGGTCTTTCAGCCACATATCACACTTCCAGTGATATCATTCCTATCCTCTACTTTTGGGCCACATCCAATAATTATTGTTTAAGGCACTGGTGGACAAAATGTAGAATTTGAGTCTGTCAGGGAGCCAGGGAAGATGTGCATCCACTGACATTGATAGGAATGTCTCCCAAAAGTTTGGTGACGGAAGTAATTGTTTTAGGCCACCTATCCTCTGTTTTAAGGGAATTTCTCTTTCCTACCACTGGGGGACACTGCCAGACATTGGGATATAGTAGTGGGATTGGGAGTTTAGGCACTAAAAACTTTTTATGATTTTTACTCCCCTCCTCTGCTATGCCCCTCCTCTCCAGTAGATACCTCAGGTTTTTTTGAGTGCCTTAGGAGTTAGGCCAGTTTGGTATAGGCTCCTGCCTATACTTAGTTTAGTGATAGTTTGTCACGTTTTTATTTTATTTTTTCTCAGTGGTGCTTCGCGGGGATCAATACTAGTCCCAGAGAGGGTGAATAGTCCTGGGCTTCCTTCACCCTGATCCCCGCGCAAGGTAAGAAGTGGCTGATGCCCGGGTCTTCCTTTCACCTGTCTTGCCTGCAGTTCAACCCCTAGAAACGAGCTATTAGCTGTTGGTAGCACCATTAGAGCTTTAGGTGCCCATGGAGGTAGTCCTCTTTTAGCGGGCCACGGATATAGGTCGCGCGGGGGAGATCCATCTCTCCCCGCCGACGGACTAGCCAGCAAGCCCCCTCCTCCATACCCCCACCTCCCCTGACAACGAGCAGCGGGGGTCCGTTAGAGGGAGCGCTATTATAGAGAGCGGCGCTGCATGAGGAGGTCAGAGACCACACACGCTAGCCTAGGCACTGTAACATAGCGTGTTGTGGAGCAGTTATAATATAGATGAGCCGTTTGGTAGCTTAGAGAGGAGCAGACATTTTTTTTTTTTGATGAGGGCGCACCTGGAGGAGGACCCTCTTTTCCTGCACTTCTCAGGATCCTGCACAGCGGAGTCGCCATTTTAAGCTCATATCGAGTAGCTGCATGTCTCTTCTCTCCTCTCATTTACCTCTACTGTGAATGGTATCGTTAAATCCTGTGTTTGTTTGTGTACAAAAACATTTTAAACATTCATGGTTGATTGTTCTGCCTAGCGGGAGAGGTTAAAAGTTACTTTGGGGCTAATTTGTACCCGGGTATATAGATCTGGCTACAAATTGTGTATTGCTGTATTCTGACATTAACTGTTTAGACCAGTGGTTCCCAAACTTTTGCAGTTCGCGGCACCCTTAGAGTCTCCAAATTTTTTCAAGGCACCCCTCCAAAATAATTATTGAGCAGTCCTGTTTCAGACACACTGGCCTCCTCTGCATCCAGACACACACTGGCCTCCTCTGCATCCAGACACACACTGGCCTCCTCTGCATCCAGACACACACTGGCCTCCTCTGCATCCAGACACACACTGGCCTCCTCTGCATCCAGACACACACTGGCCTCCTCTGCATCCAGACACACACTGGCCTCCTCTGCATCCAGACACACACTGGCCTCCTCTGCATCCAGACACACACTGGCCTCCTCTGCATCCAGACACACACTGGCCTCCTCTGCATCCAGACACACACTGGCCTCCTCTGCATCCAGACACACACTGGCCTCCTCTGCATCCAGACACACACTGGCCTCCTCTGCATCCAGGCACACACTGGCCTCCTCTGCATCCAGGCACACACTGGCCTCCTCTGCATCCAGGCACACACTGGCCTCCTCTGCATCCAGGCACACACTGGCCTCCTCTGCATCCAGGCACACACTGGCCTCCTCTGCATCCAGGCACACACTGGCCTCCTCTGCATCCAGGCACACACTGGCCTCCTCTGCATCCAGGCACACTGGCCCCTCTCACGCTGCCCTCCCTGTTACACTCCTCTGCCCCAGCTGTCACGCTCCCTCTCTCCTCTGCCGCGCGCCAGCCATAGAAAAAAAAGAAAAAGCAAATAAACTTACCAATCCTCCGGGCGCCGGGACCCAGCAGCCTCCTCTCTCCCGCAGCAGCTTGTTACTGACGTCGATATTCAGTGACGGCTGCGGGAGAGAGGAGTCTTCTGGGGCCCGGCGGATTGGTAAGTTTCTGTGCTTTTTCTTTTTTTCAATGCTTGGCCCGCGGCACCCCAGTGACAGCGCCGCGGCGCACAGTTTGGGAACCGCCGGTTTAGACAATCATTTATCTGTCTAGTTATAATCAGTTTATACTGTATTTAACCAGTGATGTCTAACAAGGAGTCCTCTGACAGGGAATCCTCTGGAGGGTCTGCATTGTATTTTACTTGTGCCATGTGTAAAGTAAAACTCTCTAAAGGACAGCGTGACAAAGGTGCCCTTTGCGCTGCTTGTGAGGCCGGATCTCAGGAGCGTCCCGCCACAGTTCAGATACCGGTAGCCATGGAAGAGCCGCCTTGGTTTAAGTCCTTTGCTGCAACCATGGAAAAGTTTACTACGGTGTTGTTACAGGCTGCAGAGGTACGTCAGAATGCTGTGGCAGACTCTCGGGTATCTCTCTCTGCAGGGCAGCGCTACACACATGTTGTAGTTGGGGCGGTGACCAGATGGAAAGTGCAGGCACATCCTCACAGAGTTCTGACTCAGAGTGATGATCGCCTACTCGCGGTCTCCCACAGAGCAAAAAGGGCTTCACTGGATGTAAACCAGGGTCATAGCCCAGGCTCAGATATCCCATTAGATGAGGATGGGGATTTAGACTTGGATACTCCGGAGGAAGATTCTCTGAGTATTATGACCATCTCGGTCAGTAATATTGAAAGTCTAGTGTTGGGTATTAGGCACAGCCTTGGTTTTGCTGACCCTACACCCTTGGCTCCCTCAGTTTTCTCAATTTTTAGAAGGACTAAATCTCAGGTTATGTCTTTTCCACCGTCATCAGAGATGGTGCAGATTGTGACAAACGCTTGGTTAAATCCAGGAAAAACCGTTCGTTGTGCCGGGTAGATTTAAGAGTTTTTACCCTCTTTCAGCAGAGGATTGTATTAAATGGGAGGCGTCTCCTAAGGTGGACAGACCGATTATCAGGTTGTCCTCTTCCTCTGCCATTCCTACCCAGGAGAGCGTATCTCTCAAAGACTCTACCGACAAAAAGTGTGACAATGCTCTCCGGTCCGCATATGTTGCTTCCGGTAGCTTGTTTAGACCCACTATGGCAATTGCATGGGCAAATAAGGCGGTGCAGATATGGGCGGAGCAGTTGATCTCGGCCATTCAGAGTAAGGCTCCACTACCTGATGATCTCCTTTTTCTCGCTGAGCACATTCAGGAGACGGCGGATTATATGGGACAGGCATCCATGGACGCAGTAGCAGTCAATGCCAGAATTGGCGGCCTTATTATGGCATCACGACGTTCCCTATGGTTACGTTCGTGGACAACGGATGCTGAATCGAAGAGGTCCTTGGAAATCCTGCCTTTTGATGGAGTCACTATGTTTGGGCCGGAGCTTGAGAAAGTGATTGAGGTAGCCACAGGAGGTAAGAGTACCTTCCCATGGGCTCTCGTAAACCTCGCCAAGCTCAGTTTCGCTCCTTTCGCTCCTTCTCTCAGGGCCGTGGCAGCCCACCAAGGGGTCAGCCGGCTGTTTCCAGAGGAGGTGGAGGCAGAGGTAGGGGCGCTTCCAGACGGGGAACATCGCGTCCCAGTGAAAAACCTGCAGCATGACTCCTTGGCCCCCACGCGGGTACCCGTGGTGGGGGCACGGCTTCTTCTCTTCAAGCGCCAGTGGTGGTTAGTCACGTCGGACGTTTGGATTCGAGAATATATATGTGCCAAAATAATAAAACCGTTTTATTTGATAAAACCTTTCCTAGCATTGCATTGTGTTTGAAAAGGAATCTCCCAGGGGTATGGACCTGCTGGTATGCCTGTACTGCATTATATATGTTCCAAATATAATTTTTATATTGTCTTTTAAAAAGTCAAACCCAGCTACACTCTGTGCAGGTGTCTGGGAACAATGCTCCCACTCAGGTGTCAGCAGCTATGGAGCAGCCAAACCACTGGCAGCATCAATATCCAAACTCACTAAGGTGATGTTATGGTCCGAAAAGGTACGTGAATATCCCTTATCTCACGCTTCTACACACACTCAGCCCACACAGATCACGTCTGTCGCAGGCACGTCTTCCGAGACAGAAGTGGCATGCCTCTATCCTAGACTGAGTCCACCTAGACAGACACATCTGCTCACCATCTCACAGAAATAAGCATAATTTTGATTTTCAGAGTTGTTCACAGTCGAGAGCATTTATATCTCTTTAGTTTCCACATCCACTCACAGGGAGGATAATCTTAGATTAAGCGTTTGCGGAACGTGAGGCTGCGGTTCCATCCGCTCCCGCCCTATTTAGGAGACCATCTACTCATATTAGGGACATGGTGTCTGACCTTTGGCACGAGCCAAATAAACAATTAATAGGCTGGGCAGATTTTCATCTCTTTTTTTTCTTCTCCCGGTAGAATGAATAGTTAGATGGCAAGAAACCCCTGGAATTGACAACCCTGTTGCTCGCCTGTTCACTTACTTTGCTATGCTACGCAGGACAGACGCTCATAAAAGGCTTTTCTCAAGGGGTCTCTCTAACAATAAGCGTAACCTGGCTATCACTCAGCTTTAGTGACGGCAGGCAATTTGGTTAGATCCAACAGGTTCATAGCTTGTTTCCATAAGCCATTCAACTTTGGTCAGAGTAGTTGGCCAGAGGCATCCAGAATTGTGTTCCAAGAACGGAGCCTCTCACTTTTGTATAATTACAAAATAATATCCATGGGCCACTGGAGGTAGGAGTACCTCTCTTCCCATCAGCTCCACCAGGTCGCGACAAGGACGGTCTCAATCCTTTCGGCATTAGTCTGTGAGGTTGAGGTGTATTGAGAGGATCATTAAGTTTCCAGGGTATTTTTGGTCCTCCCTAGAGAACTGTTCATTCAAATTTGGAGCTGACAGGCCACAAGGGGTTGTGTCGGGCCCAGCAGTTCCTAATCAAGAAACCTCTAGACATTGTCAGATAATGCCACGGCTGTTGCTTATCTTTAGCATCTAGAGAGAACACGCGGCCCGAGTGCATTATAAATGGAAGGCTGAGAGTCTCGGCAGGCAAAAGGTTAACCAGGGAGAATGGTCTCTCCATGGAGACATCTTTTCAACTCCCGATGAATCCTTAGAACACTCTAGACTTGGTCCCCAGGCCGTCCGTATATATTGTTTAGGACAGCCTTTACTGCTCGAAATCAAAAGACCCTTGGATGGAATTTTCCGATGCCAGGATGTTTCCCTTTCGTACTGGTGTACCTGTCTGTTATCTGTCCAATGTTCTCGTGAGTGCTAAACACTTTCTGGCTTCCAGCCAACCTGGTGGTCCCTCGTTTTCTTTTCAGGGAACATGGTTTTCATACGTTTGGCAGCTGGTGGCGCGCCTCCCTTCCACCTACCGGTGCGGCCAGATCTTCGTATTCAGGGGCCTCTTCAGTCACTCTGTAGATCATCTAGCTTGCACTGTGGCATTGCAAACTCTAATCTTGGGGCCAGAGGTTCTTCTCAGGGGGGCTGGTTGGTACCTTGAATACTGGCCGTAGGGCACCTTCCTCAGCTTTTCTAATTGGACTGAGAACAGTACAGCATTTGGTGTGGATCCCAGGCTTTTCACACGTCCCTGTGCGGGCTCTCTAAGTTGGCTTCGTTCGCACACTGACCCCTATATGAAACACTGATTAATTCCCTCAGAGTGCACCTCTCAGCGCTGGTTTTCATGGTCACAGGATGTTCTGGGGATTTCTTCAAATTCAGCCCCCCCTTTTAGTTTGTCAGGTAAAGCCATGCAAAAGTAGGGGAGGAGTGTGAGGAACAAAGAATTTGATAAGTGCAAACTCTTAGTCAAACCGACTATATTCTAATGTCTCGCAGTGTCCCCCAATGGAGTAAAAGAAATCTATTTTACGGCGAGTAAAAATCTTCTTTTTTTAAATCTCTACATTTTATTGTGAAGTGTGTGTTTTTTTTTTGTTGTTTTTTTGTGTTATATTCAGTTTTGTACTTCATCAGGTACGGTCAGTTCGAATTCCTCAGATTGGAGATAAATTTGCTAGTCGGCATGGGCAGAAGGGTACCTGTGGAATTCAGTACAGACAAGAGGTATTTCTATTTTTAAGTTTATATTTCACGAATTGTAATACCAAGTTGTTCCTGGTGTTTGTGTTTAAAAAATATGATAAACAGTTTTCAATAGAAATGCTATGGTTAATACTAATTTTACATCGCTCATTGCTTGGTTTCTTGTGGCACCAGGGAGAATATGGAATATAGCTAGTGAATGTAACTAAAAAAATTTACATTTTATATTTAATTCTGTTAAATTCCATATTCTATTGCATTCTTATCTAGTTCTTGACAGCCAGGTTAACAAAAGATTAAGAAACATTGAAGAAATTACATTGCAAGGCTCAGGGTGATGAAACATATAGGTGAAATATAGTGATATAGTGTTCTCATTGGTTTTGTTTTTTGTTTTCTTTTTATGTATGTATGTATGTGAGTGTGTGTGTTTTATTTTTTATCATAGGACATGCCTTTTACTTGTGAAGGTATTACCCCAGATATCATCATCAACCCTCATGCCATCCCTTCTCGTATGACTATTGGACATTTGATCGAATGCCTTCAAGGGAAGGTAAGGAAGTAACATCCGTCACATTTAATTGCCCAATGAACAAAATATTGTTCTCAATAACCAGTTGTTGCCAACTCTTATGATGGTGTGAAATGTAAAAAAAATAAATGGTTTGAGACAACTGTCACTTTATTAAATTTAGAGCCAGAATAAATTAGAATGCTAAATATGTCTTCATAAAGCATAATACTTTATTTAAAAACCTCTCATAGGTCTATACCTTTGTTACTTATCCAGAGTGAGATCAGGATATGTCTAGTTTAAAAGCCTGTTCCTTCTGTGTCATTTTATTATTAAGCTGGGAATACCAAAATATATGTATGTGCTCTACCAATGTTTGTGTATATTCTTTTAGGATAGGTCTTTCAGTTGTGACAAACCAGGCCATATGTATCTGTTCCACAGGGTAATAAACATTTGCCAGCTTACAGTATTACAGAGCACTAAATAAAAGTACAATGCTGCAGCCCCTCTATTGCAAGCAAAATATGTTTTTGACTTTTCTGTTGGAGGTACATTAATTACTAAAAATATACAAGTTATTTGTTTACGGATTTATTCATATCCTGATATTTTTCTCAAGTTATGGATTACATCACATAACACTTTCAGAATAAGTTACTGGACAGAAGTGACATCACTGCTACACAAATGCAAAGATATATTTGATTTGTGGGACCTCACTTTTAAAATACAGTTGACAATGCTTATCTCAAAATAGGATATATATTACAGAAATTGTTCTAGTAATGGGGACTTAGGGACTTTTAATAGAATTGGTACATTTTAATGATCCTTGCATTTTGTAGACAATGGTTGTAAGCAGATGTGGTAGTCAAATCTGGCTCTTGACTACATGAATTTTTAGGACCAATTTGCTTATACAGTATTCCAATGCTAGTCAGCATGTTTCTAGCAACAGGGCTGGATTTCAAAGGATCATGTTATTTCAAAGCTTCAAAACGGTTATAATATATTGAATATTTTTTATATAGGTATCGGCAAACAAGGGAGAAATTGGTGATGCAACTCCATTCAATGATGCTGTTAATGTGCAAAAGATTTCAAACTTATTATCAGACTATGGGTATCATCTTAGAGGAAATGAGGTATGAACACTACCATATTGCTGCCTTAAACACCTGTTGGGCAGATGATAACATGAATGACACACTCTGTTCTCCTCCATTACCATTCTGGGTTTCTTTTTTCCTCTATCCTCCTTTGGGGGACACCAGGGACATTGGGGTATAGAGAAGGGACGCTACATTTCGACATAAATAACTGTGTTACAACTACTATTAATGTGTACTAATTACAAATGTGCATGTTCGTGCGTATGTGTGTAAATGTTAAACCAACAATGTTTGCCACGTGTTGTAGCTGAATACCCTCCTCCATGCCTTAGCATGCTATACTCATAATTTCGAACAAAGACAATCAAGTTGTTAGATATTAATTGAAATTACTATATCCAATTATCTGACTTCGACAATTCCCACTCTTATTCTCTGAAATTAAAATATCTCTGACAACCCCAGTGGGACTTCTGCCTCTAAACTCCTTTTCCTCACCTCTGCCCATGGTCTCACCCAGTGGACCTCTTCTCCCACCATGATTGTCACTCTCTGGACCCCGTGTTCTCACTCTGTGATGTCTACAATTTTTCTAATTCATTCTCTCCTTCCACCTCTCCCTACCTCCCATGACAACATGTGGACACTATGTAACCTGCATGATCCTCCAGCTTCTCTACCACACTTGAACCACTTCCTCCTCTCTCCTCTCTCTTCCTTCCTCCTCCCTCCTCCTTCCTCCTCCCCACATTCCAAGTCCTGGCACGCCAACCTCACTCGTTACCTGCAAAGGTGATTCCGTTCTGACGCTAACTTTGTCGACTTGCACTTCTTCCTGTCTTCCAATTATGCTGCCTTCTGTCTTGTCAAACAGACCTAGTTCAAAACTCTTACCTACACCAAGTCCAAAGTAATGTTCATCTTGTCGCTACCAATAAACGTCCAATGCGATTATTGTGGTTCCAATGCACAAAGAGATTTAATAGCAAAAAATATCAGGAGTACAGTAAGCCATGATGATGCATGAAAAGGTATAACGTAACACCAAGTATAAACCGAACCAAACACTGTTTATAGGTTGGTTCCCTCAGGAGCAACATGTGCTCAAAGTGCTTTGGAGTATTAATCTCATACAATTCATAACTTGCGATTGCAATATGAATTCATAACTTGCGATTGCAATATGCGATCCTTTCCCTATTGACAACGGATTTCAACTAGTAAAATATGGATTAATATGAGACCAAACTCCACACATTTCTGAGGACCAGAATCATAGTTACCTTTAATGTACATTTATATTTTACATAAATAACCTTTAAGTTTTACTAATAAACTGATGTGAGTTGGAACTTAAATAAATGTGTACTATTTACAATTGTAAGTGTGTGTTATTATTTTGTGCGATTGTGTCATTACACGTACTTATGGCGTACTTATTGCAATAGCACGATAAACCAGTATTAATTAATTTAGCCGATTTCATCCAATTATTTGACTTCCACACCAACATCCCCATCACCTCTTTGCCACTATCAACTCCCTTCTCTGACATCCACCTCTTCCCCCTCTGCCCTTACTGCCCACAACTTTGCTTCTTAAACCAGAAAATTAATGCTCTTCAACCTTTACCCTTTACCCTGCTCTCTCCTACCACCTCAACTTTCTCTCCTCTGAAGAGGTTGGCTAAATGCTGGCAAGCACTAATGGCATCCTTCCGCTTACAGGCATGTGCTTATCACTCTATTCGTGCCTCTCTCCATCTGTTGCCCCATAACTCTACACCCATTCCTTTACAAACATCTATTCTAAAGCCTTTTAACACACACTGGTCTCTCTTTTTGACCCTTTTACAATCATGCTTCCGCCTTCTCCACTCCCCTGAGGCAGCCCTTACCAAGGTGCAAATGATCTATTCTTGCTTAAGTAGAAGGGCCCTGCTTTGTTCCTTGATCCTACTGTTGCTTTCAACACAGTTGACCATCTTCTCTTTGACTCCCTTGGATTTCGCATGCAACATCCTTTCCTGGCTTACCTCCTCCATTTAGTGCTAAACGCTGATGTCTAACCTGTTTGAACCACTACAACAGGTTTCTCTGAGATGGATGACATTAAAAGTTGTGTTCCTAGTGGTTGGGTACCTTAGCACGAGGACGACAACACTTTTTCCCCGACATGACAAGTCCAAAACTGTTATTGACGACAGACTGGGAAGACTGAATGTATGAAAAACAGACCTGCAATATACCAGACGAATGATCATGCCGGCACCTGAAAATGGCATCCGTTTCAAGACCGATAGTATTATTCCTGCTCTTAAAGGGGTATTGCAAACATCCACTGGCTGTTCAATGGTTTTTACCAAGGCTTCTACATTGAACAGCCAGCGCCTCTTTGCATTACCCCCTTAAGAGCAGCAATAATTACCGGCCTTGAAACTGAAGTCATTTTCAGGTGTCGGCATGATAATTCGTCTGGTATGTTGCAGGTCTGTTTTTCATACATTCTGTCCTCCCAGTTACCGATTCCTAGTAGCAATCACTTCTGCCCGCAGGGTTTTAGAATTACAAGCACTGTGTGGAATCTAATAAGAAAAAGTAGTACTTAGAGCCAAACCAGTTCTGCCATGATAGTATCTAAATTCCACATTAATTAGAAAGGCATGCTGTGTCATCCTTTTGTCCATAAACTAGTGATGAAAATTACACTTAGACCTGGTTATGGCAATTTCCATATATTTATCAAGAACCGAAGAATTTAGAAAGCACGTTATAACTTTTTGTGATTCCTGCAGGACCTTAAAACTGTGTGTAAGTAATTGTTCATGTTTTATGTTTCATTTATTACAATAGGTCACTATTCTGTTATTAAAATGAAGTCCGATATTCTGTACAACTATGCAACAAAAAATTGGGTGGTGGGGTACAGTGATAAAATGAAGTATGCAGTTAATGTTAATGTTCTCTGAGAAATGTCAAATCACTGCATCACCTTCTGTAACCCAAAAATGTTTAAAGTTTTACTTTAATATCTTAAATACAGGTGCTGTACAATGGATTCACAGGACGTAAAATCACATCACAAATTTTTATTGGGCCTACTTATTATCAGAGATTAAAGCACATGGTAGATGATAAAATTCATTCTCGTGCAAGAGGTCCTATCCAGATTTTGAACAGACAACCAATGGAAGGTAGATCACGGTAAGTATTTAATTCTTTTTTGTTCAGTTTATGTCAGCCTTTCTTGACTGATTTCAATGTGTTTCTTTGCAGATTAGATTTTTGTTTTGTTTCCTCCCCCATAAGAGTTAGTTATTGAAATCTCTTTACACAGTGATGGCGGTCTTCGTTTTGGAGAAATGGAGCGAGATTGTCAGATTGCACATGGTGCTGCACAATTTCTTCGCGAGCGATTGTTCGAAGCCTCTGATCCTTACCAAGTACATGTCTGTAATCTCTGTGGCTTGATGGCCATTGCAAACACCAGGACCCACACTTATGAATGTAGAGGTTGCCGAAACAAAACCCAAGTAAGTAAAAATCCATATATATGTAGATTTAGGAGAAAATACATTGATGATAATTTGCTTCCCAACTTGCTCATTGTCATTTTACAACATGTATCTTAGTAAAGAGTGGAAAACCTTATTTGGCTATAGGTTTTTGTTTTGTTTTTTTAACTTTGAATGAATGACACAAATGTGAGAGAGCATTTGTTGGATATTTTTAAATCTTTGGTCACTAATGTGGAATGGAGATTTTCTTTCCTTGTAAGGCAATATATAAACAGTATATAATGTTCATATAATTACTGGCTTAATAGCCCTGACATCCAAGAACATAAACATGCAGTTTTCCCAGCTTTACCTTCTTTCTGAAAAACTACTTAGAAGTGCATAAAAGATGTTTTTACTTTTTGTTAATGTAATTTAATAATTATTGGACATTATGAGTGCTCTCCTTAATCACAGCTTGACCTCTTCTGACTTAACTGGGCCTGTTAGTGTGTTTGGAAAATGACTACAAACACTTAGTGATCATTTTGCAACCTCATTTACCAGCCTACCCCATAATAAGTCCAATTGATTTAGGTAACATTATCAGCCTTGTAAGCAAAAAAGATGGTTCATAAACACGGCACTCCCTTAACACAAAACTTATACACTTCACCTTCAGTATTTTCTGGCTTATTCTTCAAAAATAAGCTTACAACAAGGTACATGGGGGCACTCTCATACTGCTATTAATAGCGCTTCCAATCCAATTTCTCCCGTTGTGGCCACAGATTTATACAATTCTGCAAATGGAAATGCTAAACATGGTGTAGTACACTTTTACATAGTGAGGACAGTAAAGTGGAGGGAAAACAATAGTTTAGATTCCTCTGTGTCTTTAAAAGAGAGAATGCACCCTCCATCCACTGGTATCCTCACACTGGTTCACACCCCCTTTAGATGTATGCTTACATAATCCATATGTAAAACACGCCTTTTGAAGAAATATATGGCAGAAGCTCCCTCCTGAATTCTCCTTCCGTGCCTCGCAAAGAAGATCCACACTCAAATGAAAACAGAATAAAGAATCTAGTGCATTAACTTTTAATAAAATATCTATAAAAACATGAGGTATGACTCGTACCGGAGTTACTGAATAACAGGCATGTAACAGAATGGAATCAAACTGTGTTACCGATGATGCTGCTCCCTGTTCTCCGCACCTGCTGACGATCAAAACCTCCAAGATAAAACCTAGGTTTGATCGTCAGCAGGTGCGGAGAACAAGAATAAGCCACAAAATACTGAAGGTGAAGTGTATAAGTTTTGTGTCAAGGGAGCGCCGTGTTTATGTACCATCTTTTTTGCTTGTTTGTTTGATTTTTAAGGTTGTTGTGGTACCTGAGTACATAGCAGGCAGCACACCTAGTGAAGCGCCAGGGCACATAGTAATATATTGTCTGATTATCAGCCTTATGTTGAGGCCACATACTGTGGTGTAGGTCGTCAAATGCTTGATATATCTGCCAATACTGCATTTTGTGTGTGGGCAACTTTTAGAGAAAGGAGATCTATGTGCCAAAGAAATAAGTGGTGATCATGACGAAAGAGTTCTCAAATATGTTCACTAATAAGTTCCTGAAACCTTTACTCATGAATATTAACTTTAATGTATAGCATTGTCGTTTTGTTGATTGGTTTAACGTTGCTTTAAATACTTTAAACCATAAAGTTGCATAAAATATATACTGGCAAATCTGAAAAATACCATCTCTTTTATTAGGACTAATGTATAACTTTTCTTCCAGATATCCTTGGTGCGAATGCCTTATGCCTGCAAACTTCTGTTTCAAGAGTTGATGTCAATGAGCATTGCTCCACGTATGATGATATCCTAGTTTAAACTTTTAGGATAGTGTAATCTCAAGTCTTTTTAAAATTGCCATTTTTAGATTGGCATTATTCATTAAGACAAAATGTTTATCACTTTTTGTGAGCTTTAATATGTTTTGTTTTTTGTGTGTGTTTTTGTATGTATTTCTTTTAGCTTTCAATTTTACAACCTTATGAAGGTTAATTGTACATTGATCCTACTTACTAATGTTTTTTGTTTTTGCTCTAAATAAATATTTTACAGAAAAACATGTTTGTCTTTAAATAGTGGTATTTGCATAAGAATTTTAATCTAAAATTTCAGATTGGAGAAAAGAACAAGTTGGTTAATTTATTTTCTTCAAGAGACTCCATGGCAGCCATAACTAGGGTTAGCTTCCTTTCCCTGGTTAGGCAGAGACAGGCAACAAAAAACACGCCCCAGATGGTATGTTTAATGCCTCCTGTTCCCCTGTGTCTTTGAGTGACTTCCCAAGATTACCTCTGCAAAATATAAAATTAACACAACAGTACAAGCATTGTATTGAGCTGCCAGGAGTCTCTCGCAGAAAAGGTGTTCATGGTAAATTCTCTGTTCTTTTCTGCTTCGGACACTGGTACATTCCATAACTATGGCAGCCACAAAGCTTTATAATAGGAAGAGCCACATCATAAACTAATTATGCCACATATGCTGCAAATTAAGAATTATTAAGAAACTGCGGTAAGAACATCTCTTCCAAACTGAGCATCTGAGGTGGGTGGATAGGATATCCAGATAATGACCTGTGAAAGTATGATTAGATGACCATTCAGCTGCTTAGCAAAGCTGTGCCACCAAAACCGGAGTATTGCTTGCCTAAGATGTTGCCACTGCTTGAGTTGAGCGGGCCCTGAGGATCTGTCATCTTGCAACCATTACTCTTGTAGACCTGTTAAATAGTTTCTTTGATCCCATTGGAGATAGTTTGCTTGGAGGCAGTGGGCCCAGTTGTCAGCACAAGTAGCTTTTCTGTCTTCCTGATTTCTTCTGTTCTAGGCAGATATATGGAAATTATTCTCGCTAGAGCCAGTGAATGCCGTTTCCTCTCATTTTCATTTTTTGGCTGTGGATAGAAGGATGGAAGTGCTTCCAGATTATGTGGAAACTAGATACCACCTAGAGATACCACTGTAGAAATTCTTGCTTGACTGAGTACTTCTTTAAGTAGACATTGAGAAAATGTTCCTTGTACCATAGTGCTTGTAACTGCACCTGTGCGAGCAGATATAATTGCTATAGAGAAAACAACTTTCAATGTCATCCTTTTTAACCTCTGCAGAAACTCTCCTTGAGATGGATAAGACATTCGAGCATTAAGAACTAAATTAAGGTCCCATGCAGCCACAAAAGGTCTAATGGATGAACAATTTTTTTTTTACTGCCTGAAAATATCAGTCAAATCTTGTAAGGTTAACTTGTGTCCAAGGACACACAAAACGAACACCTGTACCTTAAGATGGATGCTGTATCTTGAGCATATTCTGTTGTTAGACGTCCACAATCTGTTTCCAGATTCAATCCAGTAGCAGCCACCATTCCACAAACTTCTTTTTAGATGCTATAATAGATAGTATTAAAGTAATTTTATCGTTTTAAAATAAGCATTGCCCAATCAATTGTATGTGTTTCCAAAGCACAAAGTATTTATTTTAGCAGATGTAAATAGTCAACAATTCAATACGTTATTAGATTATGATAAAGTACAGTACAGCACAGCCAATACCAAAAGATAAATACATACCCGGTGGACAGTATATCTGTTAGAATACTGTGTCAGAGTTGACTGAGAACCAGGGGGTGTGCAGCGATGATTATATACAGTGCAGTGTTACACTTGAACAATAGAGATGACGTAGATTGTTTCTATAGGTCCAGACGTTGGGTGGGTCCAGGGTAAACAGGTCATAGGTTGATTCAATCTAAGGAATCCAAAGGTGGGGGTCGTCTCTCCAGGGGGTCTGCTCCTTTCACCAGCATCATACAAAGGATTATTCCCTAATATCAATAACTAAAGTATGCAATGTGCGATCTCTTCGCCGACTGCACCGGACAGCTGCTGATGAATAGGGTTTCAGTATGATACCAGACATGCCACCTTTCCCACAACCTGAACCATATATATCACTGAAGTGTACGTATAATCATTATATATATATATATATATATATATATATATATATATATATATATATATATATATATATATATACTACTAATAAACCAAATATTATCTGCTCATAAATTACAGTGTGACGAAACCAATATGAATTATATAAATAACTAAATGTGGTAATGCGAGAGTGCGTGCGTATTTTACCGTGCGATTGCATCACACCACGTGTTACGTGGCGTACGCTTCGCAATCGCACGGCAAACCAATATACTTTCGTTCATCCAAGTATACGACTGACAGTCCACCCTTTGATAGGGCAATAAACTATCACCTTAAAGATGTTATATGCAGGATCTCAGTAACACATTTCATTGTTATGTAATACAAGTCCCCCTTGGTGTATGACCACGCTGTTTGTAGATCTAAACAAGTTATCATAAGAGAGAGTCTTAATCCTCTAAACGATTTCTTCTTTTACTATAGACCGTACATTTCTGGAGCTTGAAAATAACCTTTTGTATGCCCTTCAAGGGTGCAATAAAACACTTAATACATTATTTGGAAAGGTACAATAGAACATGTATCCGCTATACAGAATTCTCTACTACAGTTCTTCAAGTTTAACAGGTTCTTCTGTCCAACGCATGTCTTTAAGCTCAGAATACATTTAAACACTTCATGTTCATCAATAGCATCATCCTATGTCTATCAATAATGTCATATACAATCTCCTTCAGCTTGCGTTAATATACACACTTCTAATAATGTCATCAGTTCTTTTCATCAACACTTGTGGGCGGGCTATTGTCTGTTCGTTCTTCCCAGTCTCCCAATACTCAGTCTGGAGTCTCCCAATAGTTTACAAGCCAATCACTGTTAAATCTAAGGGACCTAGGTGTTGTACTTTTTCCCCTAGTGACCTCCCACCTATAGTTCGAGTACCTCCAAGAATATTTAGTGGGAAGAGAACTAGTCCTACTTGATATAATCACTGAGGTATGTGAGAGCACACCCAGCACTTTGGTCTAAAACCTTACCCTCCCAAGAATGATAATCATTCTCAAGGATGCCTGCTCAAGTCCGAATATTACTGGACTGGCATTGCTGGGTGTACCTCTTTTCTAACCATGGGGTCACCGTACTTATGGACGTAATGCTACTCAGACAATAGCCCCTCGCATTTTCTCCAAGCTCCGAGGTTTCCAAATTTTCCTTTACCCCTGAATTGAATAGAGTAATTGGCTGGACCGATTATGCTACCAACTTCTCCTTCCTCCCCAATACCTCCTTATCATTACCTGAACCAGCCTCTGTCACCTGCTAATAATCAAAAGAATTAACCGTCCTGAGAAGAGAGGGAAATGAGAGTACACAAAACAGGAAAAACTACAACTTCATGCTGGACAACAGTCTTAGCCTTTGGCTCAGGTGCTACTAACTGCAATCGAGGCCTTCCAGAACAGGCTCATGAGTGCCCTTGGACCCTTCTTTGAGTGTTGGCCCCTCTGCAGTGGGTGGAATGGGCACCCTTGAAGTCGTGATGCTGGTAGCCTACACCTGGTACCTGTCTGTCAAATAACCTGAGCCGAAGAAATTTCTGTTCCACAACTTACTCTCCCGATCCAACATCCTGACAGTTAGTGTGACCTTTCAGGAAACAGTGTTTTGGACGTTCTTGGTTGCTGTCTCACTATTTGCCTTCTCTCAAGGTCTAACCTAGCCTCCCAGTTACAATCTCATCTCATGAGGGGTCAAGAACATTTCAAAAACTGACAGGTTAGGAGTCTGCCCAGGAGTGATCTTTTGGTAGCGGGAAAGGACTAGTGGCCGAAGCTATCAGTCACTTCAATCAAGTTCCAACTCTTAATCTATTCAATTCGTTCTACCGAGTACCACTACTTTATGTTCACACTGGTTTATGGCTAATTGAAAGTATGTGATTTGTTACCACTACTCATACATTATACATCTGTTATTAATAACATGAATACCCCTATCATCTATTATAACTCTAGGACTATCACATTCAATAACAAAAGCTTTGAGTATGACACAGTAATACATTAGACACATTTCAATATACCTTTACCCAGACATATTTCATTGGTACACCTGTGTATACTTGAGGATCCTGCATGGTGGTAATTGGATGACGTGTATTTGTTTTACCTGGAGGAAAACCCATCAGCAGGAGGGATATGGGATGGCTCTATTGGTATAATTTTCCTGACATTCTCTTAATCAAGATAGGACGTTGCCGTCCTACTAGTTTGAGACAAAATATCTGGTGCACCCCAACATACTCTTACCGGCTTGCACATACCTTCTGTAACCAGCTGAGCCAGACTATTTGCTGCCTCCTCTGGGACTGGGAGATACCCTCTGGGAGCTACTGGTCTACCTTGTCCATCTCTCCAGAGTCCACCAGACTCCTCACCACATCTCTTCACCTTCCAGACAGTTTATTCCTCAGGTAACACAAATCTTAATATATTAACCAATAAGTGTGTGTGTGTGTGTGTGTTCACATTTTAAAACTAAAACAATACAATGAAAAACAAAACATAGATTTGTTAACTGTCACATAAAACCCTGCTGTCTATTTGACAGCTATGTTCACCCTGGTGTGACAGCCATGTATGGTCGTGTGTGTAAGTGTGGACCTTACTAGCAGCTACTTCAGTTGGTAACTGTGTCACTGTATAAAGTCCTCTATGTAGTGTCCTAATCATGTGCTGGTATTGCTATAAAACGATTTCTCAGTCACCTCAACATCGCCCACTAGACTAGAAAAATGCTGAAGACCAATGTATATCAATCGATTTTTCCCTCTGCCAACTCACATGTCATTCTCAGTACCTCACATTCAGCTACTTGACTAAGTGGGAAAGGCAAAGGGGTCTATTTCTAGAACACTTACTTCAAATATAACAGTATCCAGTACATGCCTGTCTAACAGCGAAAAAAATATAAAACATGGAAATTCTACATTTTCTAGGGTTTCACATTATGTTGTATCTTGTGGTAAAAATCCTACCCAATGTTCTATGCAGAGATGCATATCTGTATGCCTAACCTCCAGCAATCTCCTATCCACCCTTTGTGCCTCCATATAAAGGCACATTTTTGTACAGGAGGCACGAATCATAAAACAAAAAAAATACAAAACAGATATGCAATCTATAAAACATGAATCGTATTTCCACAACAGAACCTTTCTGCTTAAAATCAGCAGTTTCTATACACATGAAAACAAAACCACTGACGGTTTCTGTAACTCCTGTCACTCTAGTGTGTGTATCTCTGAATTTGTCTTATGTAAAAAAAATAAAAATATGTCTTAGCCCCATTGTTGAGACTGTGTCTGATTTTGTCTCTACCAGAGCAGAGAGAGATACTAGCGTTTGTGTAAAGAATGAGAAATAAGACAGCAATGAATGATGGGAATACAAAGATTTGAATACAAACATACATGCAAAAAGGGAGATTTTTACAACAAAATGACAGCTGGATTGGACTCTGACTCTATGGGGAAATGGCTGTATTCATTTAACTATGATCCCTCCCAAGAATGACTAGGGGGTCTTAACCGTGCAATCCAGTGTCGTCCGTCATTTGTTCATTAAGAACTCGGTATCTCATTGACTACATACCTTTTCAATGGACTTTCCTAACTTATAATAGAGAAATGTAAAAATTAACTGTTGATGACTCATCTGAGATACATAAAACGATATTTTGGAGCAAAGTATGTATATACTTCATTGTTGGATAATGATTCTCAGCCAAACAAATTATCATGAGACACTGCCGCCTAAAACAAAGAGTGTTCCATTTGTCTATTGTTAATTAGTCTTTCAAGAGTAATTCTTCTATTTCTCTATCTCACCCCTTTTAAACACTAAGGGCTAGATTTACTAAGCTGCGGGCTTGAAAAAGTGGGGATGTTGCCCACAGCAACCAAACAGATTCCAGCCATCATTTTGTAGAAGGTACTAAATAAATGAAAGCTAGAATCTGATTGGTTGCCACAGGCAACATCCCCACCCCTCCAAACCCGCAGCCCAGCAAATCCAGCCCTAAGTCTATATATCTTCTGTGTACCCTTATCTGTGAGAAGAAAAACAAGAGTTATCCCAAAACAGCAAACAAAACAAACCTTTCCATTCTTTACCATCGGCCAGCGATTAGGAAAACAAGCATTTGACAACATAAAACAAACAAACAAAATCAATAAAGATTACCTTTTAAACTCAGTTTCTTTCTTCTAAAAGTACACATTAATACTTACCACAGATTATTATTTGCCTTGCCTGGTCCTAATTTCCTAGCACTGGCTCTAATATTTTCTTTACAATCTTTCCTCAAATGTCCCTTCTTAAGACAGTTAAAACACTTCAAAGATTTCTGTTTCTTTCGTCCCTTATAGTGGTTTTTATAATTCTGAGGTTGTGGATGTAGTTTTTCTAACGCCTGGATACCCAACATCATTAGCCTATTACTCTGTGCTTTTTCCTTTTTACATATATTTTTATCATGTTCTATGGCATGTTCTCTGATATCATTTACTGTGAGACCTCTCCAATTAGGAAAAGAGGTTTGTATCCAGGTCCTTAGATCCTCCCTGAGGCCGTTCATTAGTACTGCAACAGCTACCTCCCTGTAATGTGGATTTACCCTTATATCCAATATTCCTGTGTACTTAATCATGGCCGCTAGAGCCCTTGAAAAATAATCAGTTGTATTCTCATTACCTTTTTGTTTGCTGTTGTATATTTTGCCCCATTCCATAGTCACTGGAAAATATATGGCCAACTCTGTGATTATACGTCCAATATTATCCTGATTGTCATCCTCAGTTAAGGGTTTATCCTTCTCCAACCTACAACCCTTAATGAACTTTTGTATATCAGTATCGAGAGGAAGACAAGCTCTAAACAACACTCGCCAATCTTTATTAGTAGGCTCATGTGCATTACCTAAATGTCTAATAAATTTCTGACACTTTCTTTTCTAGGATCAGGGAAATCAGACATAATTGTAAATAGTTCCGTCTTAGTCCATGGAAAATACATTGCTACCTGTTTCATGGGAACTACACCATTTCTGTCCGCTTTCCCATTGAGAACTGCTGTTGTGCGGACAGGATATAAGCCTACCAAATCACTATGTTCTGAACTAGTTGCTGGAATCGCTGTTGCAGTACAATGAATTTCTCCCCCCTTGACAAGCCCTACAATATTCTCACCAATTTCAGCTACTGCCCCTGCTGGTGGAACCATTCCCTTCCCTTGTCCGTGTATGTTACTGGCATGGGCAATGGCTGAAATGACTGTGGGTACATTTTCTTCCTTTAAAACATTACTTAAGACATCATACAAGTTACTAGATACAGTTTTTACATTTTTGGTATTGGCTGTACTATCCGCCCCGACTGAATTTATCGGGGGCGTGTTTGCGCTGAGTTTGCCACGCTTTGCAACGCACACTTCCGGTACGCTTATTTCCGCTGTGCGCGTGCTTTTCGCCACGCTTACTTCTGCTGTGCGTTCGCTGCTCTGCCACGTGTTACCTTCCATTTGCCACAATTTTAAACAGTCATCATGTTCAATTCTCGTTTTTGTTGATTTAATCAACCGTACTTTATCTCTAACATTATATAACACCTCTGAATCAAGACTACCTATGTTTGGGAAAGGTTTCACACACTCCCGGGTCATCTTGACCCATTTGTCGCAGTATGCCGTTGCATACGCACCGTATTTATTATACATAACATACTTTGCCGAACCAACCGGCCATTCATTAGGCAGCACAACATGAACTATCTCTAGCATTTGCTTCGCATCCATTGTGAAAACAACCTATTTCTCAACGCTACACAAAAAAGACTTTTACCTGTTCTCCTATTAAACAGAACCTACTAGAGATTTTTTTATTTGTGGATGTTTTCAACAGGCACGTCCCCTTAAAGATATCAATGCCCTTCCTAGTTTGAGTACTTTACCACTGTTAGCAACCGATATCAATCAAGAATATCAGTGGTTGCAGCGTATTTCCTCCCACATCTCCCAAGTCGCAATCACGGCTGCACTAAATCAACCATGCGGTCCGATCGCACCGCTTACGGATACTACCTATCAGTAAGCTTTGCGATTAATATTTGGGAATGCCGCGAAAACCTGTTATTTTTGCTTCGAGTATGCCATGCATACTCTGTGGTGTCTCTTTATCACCTGCTCTTATTAGAACAGAACACCACTCACACAAAGGTTTCTTTATATCCTGCTCAGCCCTAGAACAGAACCTTTGTTGTCAGGTCACCTTTTTTTACCATGCCTCGTCAGACACACCTGAACCAAAGCGCTATCAATTTTAAATAGTTCCACACTGCTCTCCCAATACTCAATCACGGCCTTGCCATGCGGTCGATTCGCACCGCTCAATGATTCATTATGCGGACCACAGATAACACCGCAGTGCTCTGTCCCTTCCAGCAAACAATACCCTTTATCAGTGAATGTCGTGATTAGTATTGGGTGCGCGTGCAAAAAACTATAGTTACCAGTATACTTTTGCCTTTATGTATAAATAACATTCACATACACACACATAACCTTTGTTTTCTGTACAGAAAATAAATTTCCCAAACAATGGCACTATCTTTTCAGAGATTTTACCAAGTGATTACACTATGCATAGATGACAGACTATGATCATGACTATTTACACACGTGGCAACAATACCGGAAGTACACATACCTTATGCAATGCTACACCCTTTAAAACGCAAAACGACAATAAAAAGAAACATTTTTTCTTTCTTGTCCCTAGATTCTAATTAGCGTTCCTTCAGTCTATGCAACAACGGACATTCGGTTTCGCAACACACAGTGAACCACAGGTCTTAAACACATTGCGTTCTTTCCTGTTATGCGACGCGTCCGTCAATCCACCCTCTGTTGAGGAACCGAATACCATGAGCGTTGCATACCTGCCGATAACGTAACTCCTAAACTCACGAGCCCCCAAATTATTAAAGTAATCTTATTGTTTTAAAATAAGCATTGCCCAATCAATTGTATGTGTTTCCAAAGCACAAAGTATTTATTTTAGCAGATGTAAATAGTCAACAATTCAATACATTATTAGATTATGATAAAGTACAGTACAGCACAGCCAATACCAAAAGATAAATACATACCAATGCTATCACATGCGCTCGCTGCGCACCCACGGGACCCGGTGGACAGTATATCTGTTAGAATACTATGTCAGAGTTGACTGAGAACCAGGGGGTGTGCAGCGATGATTATATACAGTACAGTGTTACACTTGAACAATAGAGATGACGTAGATTGTTTCTATAGGTCCAGACGTTGGGTGGGTCCAGGGTAAACAGGTCATAGGTTGATTCAATCTAAGGAATCCAAAGGTGGGGGTCGTCTCTCCAGGGGGTCTGCTCCTTTCATAGCCAGCATCATACAAAGGATTATTCCCCAATATCAATAACTAAAGTATGCAATGTGCGATCTCTTCGCTGACTGCACCCGACAGCTGCTGATGAATAGGGTTTCAGTATGATACCAGACATGCCACCTTTCCCACAACCTGAACCATATATAATCACTGAAGTGTACGTATAATCATTATATATATATACTACTAATAAACCAAATATCTGCTCATAAATTACAGTGTGACGAAACCAATATGAATTATATAAATAACTAAATGTGGTAATGCGAGTGTGTGCGTGCGTGCGTATTTTACCGTGCGATCGCATCCTGCCACATGTTACGTGGCGTACGCTTCGCAATCGCACAGCAAACCAATATTAAACCAATATACTTTTGTTCATCCAATTATACGACTTCGACAATAGTAACGGGATGGAGAGTGAATTGAGAGGAGGTTGGAGATGTATGGGGCAGGGGCAGTGGAGTGGGAGGAGGGCTTTGTAGGTCAGGGTAAGCAGATTGAAAAGGATTCTGTAGGGGAAGAGGAGCCAGTGAAGGGCATGGCAGAGAGTGGAGGCAGAAGAGGAGCATCGGGAAAGGAAGATGAGTCTCGCAGCTGCATTGAGTATAGACCTGAGGCGGGAGAGTGGGAGGCCGTGAGGAGAAGGTTGCAGTAATCAAGACGGGAAATAATGAGAGCATGGATGATGGTTTTCTTGGCATCCTGAGAGAGGGACGGGCCAGATGTGGGCGATGTTGCAGAGTTGGAAGTGATAGGATTGGGCTAGAGATTTAATGTGGGGGCAAAGGAGAGAGAGAAGAATCAAAGGTGATGCCCAGGCAGCGGAGTTGAGAAACGGAAGAGATGGTAGTGTTGTTAACAGAGATAAAGCTCAAGATGGGATCAGGATGTGGAAGTAGGGAAGACAATGAGCTCTGTTTTTAGCAATGTTAATTTTGAGAAAGCATGAACGCATCCAAGAGGAGAAGGTGATACACGAGAGAGGAGGAAGGGGCGGGGATCAGGAGAAGAGATGTATAGTTGAATATCATCGGCGTAAAGATGATATTTGAGACCAAAAGAGGAGATGAGATCACCCAGGGAGGTAGTGTACAGTGAGAAGAGTCCAAGAACTGAGTTATACAAGGAGAGTCCTTCTCCACTCTGGTGTCTTTGAGAAACTTCCCAAACTGTCCTATGGAATATATAAACATAGAACATGGGTGGGAATATTGGGCTGCACTGGTGAATATAATTCACTCATGTCCTTTACATACTCCATGGCAGCCCCTTACAATAGGATGTACTGAAGCAGTATAAATTAACAGAGTAGGCTTAAGAACAACAGTGATGCATAAATTAACTTTATATAATTTATTGGATGATTTTCCTTCCAAACCGCGCATCATCAGCAGATGAGACATTTGTAGAATGTGCCTAAAATCTCAGGCACTTCACACCCATCCCCTTTGTAGGTCTGTGCAATAACATCTCTATTCCATATTGTCAGGTAGGTTTGGAAGGGGCATATACTTTGCAGGAACCTTCAGGAAAAACAAAAAGTTGATGTGGTCTTTAAATTGTTTGTTTTGGAAAGATAAATAGATATTGCTGTAATAAAATCCAGCATATGGAACGGTTATCCTTTTTATTGGTTGTGAACTGTGAGATTGTATTATTATGCCTGATCAATTTGAAAGGAGGAAACTAGTGTAGGTAAATAAACTGAATTAGTTGTTAATACTACCTAATTACGTTTAAGAAGGGCTCATTACACCACAACGCATTTAGTTCTCCCACTTGAAGAGCAGATGTAATCGCTACTAGAAACAAGACATTAAGAGTGAGCCATTTGAGAGGAGTATCTTGCAAAGGTTCAAATGGATCTGAATTTAAGGCATCCAAAACAATATTGAGATCACAAGGTGCCTCAAAGGGTTTGATCCTAGGCGTTTTAACTTCTTACTGCTTACAAAAATTGAAAAATAAGGTCTTGAGATGCCAGCTTGGTGTCAAGAAAAATACTGATTTGGGTGAAGAACTGGTCACTTTTGTAAAAGATATGACCTGCATGATAGAGGCAAAGGTTGCTTTTGAAGCCGCCTTAGTCACTGGAAACCATGGAGGGTCCGAATAAAAGGATTGCTATTATATCTATAGCCTCTTCTTTAATTTTTCTCAGAATTCAGGCAATTATGGGAAAAGGAGGGAACACCTACTAGGGGATGTGTTCCCTCCTTTTCACATGATTGCCTGAAAGCCTACTTCGAGTGTCCCTGTCCCTGACGACCTTGATTTTCTGGTCTGTTGCCATGAGATCCATGTCAGGAAGGCCAATTTTGTGAACTAACAGCTGAAAGACCTCTTCGTGTAAGGTCCATTCTCTCGGGTGCATCTAATACCTGCTGGGGTGATCTACTATAATGTCTGTCTGCCTGCCATCTTGTGGAGCTGCAATCTGTTGTAAGCACTCTCAAAATTGCTTTGTGATACTTGAAAGGCTTATATACAGTTAACAAAAAAACAGTGATGTCACAATGTACACAAAGATAATAAACTAAGGTCTTTCTTCATTGCTCCAGGGGTCAAGTCAGTCCAGTACAATGTAGATCATAGAAAATTTCAAAGGATTCCTCTCTAAATCTGGGGGCTGCTTATTCCAACAGCTGTGCACATGTTGTGCCTAAGGGGAACCAACCTAATCAGTTTAAACCAACCTATAAACGTGATGCTTATGGTATTATAGAGTGTAAGTCGTCTTTTATTCATAACTAGCAATCTTTAGGTGCAATCGCTACTCTGGTGAAATGAGGAATGATAGAGGACTAAACACCATAACTTTCTTAGGACCTGAATTTATAAATACCAGTTTTGTAAATTTATCTTTGCATGAATAACTTTTAAGTTTTACTCATAAACTGATGTGAGTTGTGTACCATTTACAAAATGTGTGTTTTACCTGTGCGATTGCATTAACTGTAGCGTACTAATCGCAAACGCACAGCAAAACAATATTAATCAATTTAGCCTACTTCATCCAATTATTTGACTTCTACAGTAGATTCAGTTGAAGGTCTTTCATATGCCACCTTGCTCATTGAAGAATACCTATTGCAGAGGAGAACATCCCTAATAGACAGAGACAAATCCTTATTGAAACCTGCCTCTGAGAATTGATATGATGTGCCTAGGATCGAATTTTGACAAGCCTTTCCTGTTAGACATACTTTGTCTTTTACAGTGTCTATCTGAAGTCCTAGGAACTGAAGTTGAGAGTTGTCTGTTTGTTAGATTGACTATCCGTTGTAGAAAAAAGTATATTTTCTGTTGGCGTGATCTTGGCAATATATTCTGATTTTGCTATAACAAGAATGTCATCTAAAAACAACCAGAGGGTTATGCCACATTTCCTAAGAACAGCCATAAGGACCACCAATACTTTGGTGACGGTCTTGGGAGACCGGGAGAGGAAGAATGGAGGAAGGTTAAGTGAAAGTGACAACCCTGGATAAAGAATCTGAGGATCAATGGTGCTGTATCACAACAGCAATGTGGAAAAAAAAAAGTCTCCTGTAAATCTATTGAAATTAGGAAGTCTTCCTCCTGTATAGCATGTGAATAGAGTTGTCTGACTCTCATTTGGAAATGTCTTGCATATACAATCTAAATGAGCCTCTGTAAATCCAGAAATGTTCTGAAACCTCCTGATGACTTTGATACTAGGAAGTTTCAAATAAAATCCAGTGTTTTCCTGATTTGCAGGAACAATAACAATTTTCTCTGATTTTAGTAAACTCTAAACTGTCCTTGTAGACCCTGTAAGTCCAAAGGGGGTGGCAAAGTTTGGGGCCTGATGAAATATGTTCCCTTGGCGCAAATGAGGCAATTCAATGTTGTAGCCCTTGATAACTACATCTTGGACCCATCCATCCTAAATGGTGAGTTTGGAGAGTCATTGAGTCGATTGCTGTTCTTCATTAAGGATCTTAACTTGAGAAACTTCTTATTTCAGTCTCCTGGACAAAACTATGTTACAATGCAAGGGGTGCAAATTAGTATTCTTAAATACTGACTGTTTTTTATGTAGCACACAAATACTTGATAGCTTATTTGTACACCGAAATTTAAAGTTGATATTTGTGTGCTACATGAAAAAACAGGCAGTATTTAACTTATGTGCAAAACAGTGTTATGGTTCTGTTCAAAACCAATTCCTTGATTACAGCCATGGAGTCAGACACATGATATAAACATTTAAACTGTTGATTGCAGTAAAGGTATAGTCCAGGGAAGGCAAATAAACCGTAAACAGTTCCAGCTGAATGAAACAACGGATTTCCAGATCTTGGCAAACAGGTAAATAATAATGAAATGCAGCAAATAACTTAACTGAAACCAGGAACAGAGACACAGGAGCAGGCTAGGAACTTCAATGACCAGCAAACGATTCAGGAATAAGCAGGCATACATAGGCCACAGACAGGTGTGAATGATTAACTAGCAGTGCAAGTTAATCCCTGATAGTAGGAAAGGCCAATCGGCAGCACCTCTGAGGATCACAGGTACTGCAGGGTAATATGCACACAGGGAACAAAGCAAATCATAACACAGGGTAAAATGCACACAAAGAAGCAAGGCAGATTATAACATTATCCCCCCCTTACAGGAGCGGATTACAGACGCTCCATAAAAAGTCTCTTTCAGGCTTTTCTCTTCTTCTGCTTACTCCTCTTGCGGGATTTTCTAGGAGACCTAATTGAGCCCTTCTCCAATGGAGTGCAGACAAAGCCCAATTCTTCGAAAGCACAAGAAGAATTGTCAAGTTCATCCGCCAAGTCTCTAGAAGTCTCCATTTTAGACTCAGAGTCTGAGTCCCATTCTAGAGTCGGAACAGGACCTTTTATTTCTCTTTCATCCAGTCTGGGGGACACTGCTTACCATGGGTTGACAAGTTAACTTTTAGTACTGCCGACAGACCCCTCCCCTCTACAATCCCCCTGCCTCTTCCTGTCAGGTTTTTTTTAGGTGCCCATGGAGTTGGGCAGAGTTTTAGTACTGTAGGTAATTTTCTACTTTTATTTTATTCATTTAATTTTTTTCTACAGTTGGCAGAGCTGGAGCGTGTTCTAATATAGAGAACACACTCACAGCAGGGCAGCGCAGGCACTACCCTGTCAGATGAGAGCCAGCGGCTCTCACTGACAGGGACAGGAGGAGAGAAGAAGAATGGGTGCCTGAATTAGGAGTGACAAGCGGTCTCACGGACCGCTGTCACTCCTGGAGCCTCCCCAATAACCGGCGCTGCCACTGCAGGCATAGAGCGCCGGTTATCGGATATCGGAGGTCTCCACTACTCTGCCACATAATACTTTTAATTTTTTATTTGAACACAGAATCGCTGCAGAGGCAGCATTACTGAAGTGGGGGAGCTAACACATAGAGCTCTTCCCTCCTTCCAGAGAGAGAGATTGTTTATCCCAGTCTTCTGGCGCCAAGGAGAAGCCCGGGAAGAGAGAACAGATCTGAGGGAGCAGGCACCAGGATACTGCTGTTGGACTTCTCCCCTGTTTGGCCTATGGGCTAAGTATCTGATTTATTTAAACACATATTCTGTATTGCTGTGTACAAGTGGGCTAGTAGGAGTTATATTATAGTTCTCCTACTTGCTTAAGTATTATTTTGTGTTTAAAATTTTACAAGTACAACTTTTATATCTAGATTAGTTGATTACTTGTAGTTTACACTTTTCTCTCCACACATTTATATCTCTCTCTCTCTACTCAGCTAAATTTAACAATTTAAGTCTGTGTGTTTGGTGTGCCTTCCTTTATTAAGAAATGTCAGATAAGGGAAAGGGCCCTATTGCAAAATATTTTACATGTTCTAAATGTAATATAAAATTACCCTGTGGGCAGAAGGACCCGTTGGCGCTCTGCTCTGTCTGCGAGGCAGGGGTCCCCCCTGCGCAAGCCCAGCATATTTCAGCCCCACTGACGGAGGAACCGGCCTGGGTGACCTCCCTGTCACAGTCGGTTTCCTCTTTAGCACAGATGGTTTTTCAACCTAATCAATTGCTATCTACTGTGGCTACTTCGGTGGCTAATAATACTAGTACTCAGTTGGGCCTCCCTGTTACCACAGGTTCTATTGGAATGTCTATACCAGGACCTTCCTCTTCTCATACAGACCAAGCCCCTGTTCCCACAGAACCGGCATGGTCTGCAGCATTTATAAAGGGTTTGGATAAACTAAACCAGTTACTTGAATCCCCAAACACTCCGCCTGCTAAAAGAAGGAGGCCTAGATCTGATAATACCCTTATGGTCCTTTCAGACTCTGAGGAGTTTTCAGAGGAAGAGGGGGAAATCAATTCTGATCCTGACCAGGTTCAACCTTTGGAACAGGAAGAAAGCTCTAAAAGCCAATTTATTAATGATTTGGTTTTAGCAGTGAGACAGGCGTTGGACCTCCCAGAACCGGAGGATACTACTCCTAGAGACAGAAGTCTCTTTAAGAAGGCCAAAAGAAAGGCTATCCGTTTTCCCCCTTCCGTAGAGCTTAAGGATATTGCAGAAGGAGCCTGGAAACAGCCTGATAAGAGGTTCTCTGTTCCCAAAAGGTTCTCTTCCCTGTATCCATTGCAGGAGGACGATGTGGTTCGCTGGGAGAGTATTCCAATAGTGGATATTCCAATAGCCCGATTGGCCAAGCACACTTTACTTCCAGCTCCAGGTTCTGCATCTCTGCAGGATGTCAATGACCGCAGAGTGGAATCCCAGCTAAAATCTATATTTGCGGCTGCGGGTCCTTCCTTTCGGCCCACATTTGCTTCAGCTTGGGTGACTAGAGCCATGGAAGCATGAGCAGACCAGCTGGCAGAGGCCTTGCAGGACTCTGATTTACTTCTCCTGGCTTTGCATTTGAAGGAGGCATCGGAGTACCTTTATGAGGCGGCCCAGAACTCAGCGGCTGTATCCTCTTCTATTCAGGCTGCATCTATTTCAGCTAGAAGAACGTTATGGCTGAAATACTGGGAAGGTGATGCGGAATCAAAAAAAGTCAGTGGAAACCATTCCTTTTTCCGCAGCAGGTTTGTTCGGCCTGGCATTGGATACCCTGATCTCACAGGCAATGGGGGGCAAAAGCACTTCCTTGCTGGTATTCACTAGCAGGAGCCGAAACCCTCGGGTCAGCTCCTTTCGTCAGCCCTTTTGGGGGACCTCCTTACCTAGAGGACAGTCCTTTAGAGGCAGATAGCCAAATTCTCGAGGCTCCTCTGCCAGGGGGAGATCCTCGTTTGCAGCTAGGCGCCAGGCCTCCAAGACCCAGGAGAAGGGGCACCAGTGGGGGGACGTCTGTCTTTGTTTCAGGAACAGTGGGCAGCGTCCTCCCAAGATCCTTGGATTCGGGGTATTATATCAGAGGGGTACAGGATAGACCTGCTGGGCCCGGCCCACATCGTTTCTTCATAACTCCGCTACCCCGAGATCCATCAAGAAGGCAGGCAATACAGGATTGTGTCGCCTCTCTTCTTTCTCAAAGAGTTATCTGCAGGGTCCCAGATTACCAGAAAGGACAGGGGTTTTATTCAAACCTGTTTCTGGTCCTATCCTAGACTTAAAGGGTCTCAATGTGCACTTAACGGTGGACGAATTTCGGATGGAATCCCTAAGGTCGGTGATAATCGGCTTAGAGAAGGATCAGTTTAGGGCGTCTATAGACATAAAAGACGCATACCTCCACATTCCAATTTGGATACACCATCAGTCTCTCCTAAGATTCTCGGTGGGATCCTTCCACTATCAGTTTCGGGCCCTCCCCTTCGGCCTCTCAACAGCACCGAGGGTTTTTCACGAAGATCATGTCAGTTATGGCAGCAAGTCTTCACCTTCAGGGAGTTCAGGTCGTGCCTTATTTGGACGACCTGCTCATCTAATCCTCCACAGAGAATTGCTTACGTCATCACTTATCCCTCAACTTGGCGGTTCTCGATGGCCATGGATGGCTAATAAATTTAAAGAAATCCCAGATGGTTCCGTGTCAATGCATGGTTTTCCTAGGGCTTATTATGGACACCAGCCAGCAAAGGATGTTCCTGCCTGTGGAGAAGATCAGTTCTATTCAGAGTATAACAACTCAGGTCTTGTCTTCTCCCAACCCCTCAATGCACTTGTGCATGCGGCTGCTGGGAAAAATGGTGGCCTCCTTCGAGACCATCCCCTTAGGTCGAGCCCATTCTCGTTGTTTTCAGTGGGATCTATTGACGAAATGGTCAGGATCCCACCTACGTTTGGATCTCCAAAGGATCTTTCTATCTCCAAGGGCGAGAGAATCGCTTCAGTGGTGGCTTATTCAGGATCACATGACAGTGGGCAGGTCCTTCGCTCCACGGCCATGGATCATAGCCACGACGGACGCCAGCCGGAAAGGTTTGGGGGCGGTAATTCTGCACCTCCGGCTCCAGGTACTTTGGTCGGTTCAGGAATCAGCCCTATCAATAAACGTGCTGGAGTTGAAGGCTATTCTTTTGGCCCTCCGGGGGGCCCAGTCCTTTCTCCAGGGCCACCCTGTCAGAGTTCAGTCCGACAATGCCACGGCCGTGGCATATGTCAACAGGCAAGGAGGAACCAGGAGTGCAGCGGCAATGAATGTTGCAGCTCAAATTTTGGTTTGGGCAGAACAATTTGTTCCAGAAATATCGGCAGTTTTCATTCCAGGAATAAAGAATTGGGAGGCCGACTACCTAAGTCGACACCAGATGATGCCGGGGGAGTGGTCACTCCATCCGGAAGTTTTCCAGTCTCTGGTTCAGAGGTGGGGTCTTCCGGACATAGATCTCATGGCCTCCAGAAACAACAGAAAGGTTCACAGGTTTTGCGCAAGGGCAAGAGACCCCTTAGCGGTGGCAGTGGACGTTATGACAATGTCATGGGTGTTCAGGGTGGGATACCTGTTTCCTCCGATTCCCATGCTTCCTCACGTACTCAGATGAGTAAGGCAGGGCGGTCTGCCAGTAATTCTAATAGCTCCCTCATGGCCGCGCCAAGTCTGGTATGCGGACATAATCTCTATGGCGGAAGGACAAGGTTTTCGTCTTCCGTCTCGAGAGGACCTTCTTCTGCAGGGTCCCTTCCATCACCAGAATTTACCTCAGCTCAGTTTAACGGCATGGATGTTGTAGCCAGCCTCTGGAGGGCCAGAGGTTTTTTCCTCCAGTGTAGTGAATACTATGATGCGAGCCAGAAAGCCAGTTTCAGCTCGCATCTATCACTGGATTTGGAGAGCCTACATCAGATGGTGCAAAAAAAAAGATATTTCACTCGTCCTCTCTTCGCCTCCCTCACTTGTTGGCTTTCCTTCAGGATGGCCTGGAAGCAGGGCTTCGGTTAGGTTCTTAAAAAGTTCAGGTTTCGGCTCTGTCAGTATTTTTTCACCTGAAATTAGCGGATTTACCAGATATTAGGACTTTCCTCCAGGGAGTCTTGCATATTCAGCCTCCCTATGTTCCGCCCACAGCACCATGGGATCTCAACCTGGTACTGGATATGCTTAAGGGGCCTCCTTTGAGCCATTACTGGTGGCAGATTTGAAGTGGTTGACCTGGAAGGTCCTCTTCCTTTTGGCTATTGCATCTGCACGTAGGGTTTCGGAATTAGGAGCTCTGTCTTGTCAGGAACCATATCTGGTTTTCCACGAGGACAGAGCGGTGTTAAGAACCCTCCCTTCCTTCGTTCCAAAAGTAGTTTCGGCTTTCCATCTGAACCAGGAAATTGTAGTTCCAGTCTTCTCATCTACTTCCCATTCGGATCAACAGTCTATGGAAAAGTTAGATGTGGTTAGGGCTCTTCGCATTTATGTCAAGAGAACTTCTCAGATTACACGTACTGATTCTCTGTTTGTTCTTTATGATGCTAGTCTCAAGACAGTCCATTGCAAGATGGATTACGGCAGCCATTAAGCAAGCTTACATAAAGGATAACTGTCCTGTGCCGGAGAGACTTACGGCCCATTCCACCAGATCGGTAGGGGCGTCGTGGGCAGCAAGAAATGGGGCTTCTGCAGACCAGCTTTGCAGGGCAGGCACCTGGTCCTCTGTCCACACCTTTACAAAATTTTACCAGTTTAATGTATTTGCATCTGCGGATGCAAATTTAGCTCGTAATGCTTTACGAGCGGGATTTTCTGAGTAGTCCCACCCTTAGGGGGCTGCTTTAGAACGTTCCCATGGTAAGCAGTGTCCCCCAGACTGGCTGAAAGAGAAAAGAGGATTTATGTACTTACGTTAAATCCGTTTCTCTGATTCCGTCTGGGGGACACTGCGATCCCTCCCTTCTGCTTTTCTTCTGTGTACTTTTGGTTGATTGGCCTTTTCTCCTTGGGGCTTTTTAATTAACTGACAGGAAGAGGAAGAGGCAGGGGGATTGTAGAGGGGAGGGGGTCTGTCGGCAGTACTAAAAGTTAACTAGTTAGGTGCCAACTCACTAAGCTCCCTCCACAACCCATGGTAAGCAGTGCCCCGCAGACAGAATCAGAGAAACGGATTTAACGTAAGTACATAAATCCTCTTTTTTTGACAAACTGGTGCTATGCCCATGAAGCCGGCGTCCAAGGTTTGTTGTGATTGGTACAGTTGAGAAAGGGTTTTTTCATGCTTGTTCTTTTTAGTTTTTGAAGATATAGGCTGACCAACAGAAGCAATGGACATCGATGATTTGTGAATAAGCATAGGAGCTGAAACACAGGCCGGAATGGAAACAGAAAAATTATGACAAGGAAACTCAACTGTTGATGGAGAGTACTTCTTGCACACAGCGTTAACATGTATTATGGATAATGGGGTTCTCGGAATTTAGAAGGGAGAAGGCCCAGGTCTGAGGCTCCCCTCTAGAACTCATGATTATAGAAACCACTTGGTTAAATTGGTTGGCAAAGTAATCAGGAGAGTCTTGAAATTGTTTCATGGAAAGCTGAAGAACCGAAATAAACTGATGTCTCCATCAAAGACTGGAGGAGGATCTGATGACTTGGAAGAGGCATCTGGGCATTCTGGCTCACTAGGAAACTCTGGGGAGTCCTCAACTTGAGCAGCAGTCTCTGGAGAATCCCCGACTGGAACAGCGGAGCAGAAGTCCTCAACTGGGAAGGCAATCTGGGCACATTGCACGGATTGCCCAGACGGAGCACACCACTCGGACTGGACAGCACTGTGAGGAGTCGCAGAGCAGACAGCACTGTGAGGAGCTGCATAGAGTGGCATCTCGGGCTGAACCGCATGGGACAGGGCCCTCTCTGGAGCAGACTGGGAGGAACAGCGCCCCCTCTGGAGCAGACTGGGAGGAGCAGCGCCCCCTCTGGAGCAGACTGGGAGGAGCAGCGCCCCCTCTGGAGCAGACTGGGAGGAGCAGCGCCCCCTCTGGAGCACAGGCTGGCACCTCAGAGCTGGTAACTGGGGTTGGCAGATTGGGTCTCATTCCAGGGAGCAGAACAGTTGATGTGTAAACAAATCCAGAATGCGGAGGAGTAACAACAGAAGATGGTTTGGTAGGCTGTCGTGGTCTGCAGAGAGGACAGACTTGTAAGAAGTGTGCATTACTGGCACAGTAGAGACACCGTTTGTTGGCTATTCTGCACCGTCACTCCGCTTCGGTCAGATGGGGGCGTGGACGACCTGTGAACCGGGCATTTGTTACACTGTAGTTATTAGTTAAATGCAAATTTGTCATGGTACTATTAAGAGGTGCTGACAGCACAGATTCAGCAGCAGACAGAGTTGGCTGAAACAAATCAACAGTATTGGATTTCAGAGAAACAGATTCTGATAGTCTCCTGAGTGGGTCCAAAAGTATAGCAGAAAATTGAGCCAGCTGAGAGCGTAACAGAATTATGTCCATTTGTAGACACTGTAGCAGAGGCTGTTCAGCCATTTGTAGAGTAGATATGTTTGCAGGGGGAAAACAAATGAAATCAATTGCAATGAGAGTTCCAGGAGAAATCTGAAGCAGGGTTTTTCCACATGACTCCAAGGCTTTCTTTTTTGGCTGGTCATTCTGTTATGGTTCTGTTCAAAACAAATTCCTTGATTACAGCCATGGAGCCAGACACATGATATAAACTATTAAACTGTTTATTGCAGTGAAGGTATAGTCCAGGGAAGGCAAATAAACAGTTCCAGCTGAATGAAACAACGGATTTCCAGATCTTGGCAAACAGGTAAATAATAATGAAATGCAGCAAATAACTTAACTGAAACCAGGAACAGAGACACAGGAGCGGGCTAGGAACTTCAATGACCAGCAAAGGATTCAGGAATAAGCAGGCATACATAGGCCACAGACAGGTGTGGATGATTAACTAGCAGTGCATGTTAACCCCTGATAGTAGGAAAGGCCAATCAGCAGCACCGCTGAGGATCGCAGGTACTGCAGGCAGGGCCGCCGAGAGGGGGGGGGGAGCGGGTACTAATTACCCGGGCCCGGCATGTCAGGGGGCCCGGCCCGGGCCCTTGCGCTGCTGATTTTTTTAAATTTTTTAATTTTTTTTTTCCAAACGTTTTTTTTCCTTTCCTTTTTTTTTTTTTTTTTGGCGGGGGGGGGGGGGGGGGGCTCGGTCGTTGGTGGGGGGAGCAGGCTAGTTTAAAAAAAAAAAAAACATACTCACCTGATAGCGGAGCCGGCATCCCTCCTCTCTGCTGCTCTGTGCTCTATTCAGACTGTCTGAAAGCTGGGTGTGATGTCATCATGTCATGCCCAGCATTCAGTCAGTCTGGAGCAATGGAGCGCAGAGAAGACCAAGAGAGGAGAAAAGGTAAGTGAAGGGAGGAAAACGAGGGGGGCACAGAGGGGTTAAAAAACGGGGGGGGGGGGGGGGCAGCATGACAGAGGGGTTAAAAAATGAGGGGGAGCACAAGGGTTAAAAAACGGGGGGGCAGCATGACAGAGGGGTTAAAAAATAAGGGGGGGCACAGAGGGGTTAAAAAACGGGAAAGCAGCATGTCAAAGGGGTTAAAAACGGGGAAGCAGCATGTCAGAGGGGTTAAAAAATGAGGGGGAGCACAGAGGGGTTAAAAAACGGGAAAGCAGCATGTCAAAGGGGTTAAAAACGGGGAAGCAGCATGTCAGAGGGGTTAAAAAATGAGGGGGAGCACAGAGGGGTTAAAAAATGGGAAAGCAGCATGTCAGAGGGGTTAAAAAATGAGTGGGGGCACAGAGGGGTTAAAAAATGGGAAAGCAGCATGTCAGAGGGGTTAAAAATTGAGGGGGGAGCACAGAGGGGTTAAAAAACGGGAAAGCAGCATGTCAGAGGGGTTAAAAAATGAGAGGGGCACAGATGGGTTAAAAAATGGGAAAGCAGCATGTCAGAGGGGTTAAAAATTGAGGGGGGAGCACAGAGGGGTTAAAAAATGGGAAAGCAGCATGACAGAGGGGGTGAAAAAATGAGAGGGGCACAGATGGGTTAAAAAACGGGGCAGTATGGCACAGTGGGGTTAATAAACAGGGGTCAGCATGGCACAGTGGGGTTAAAAAATGGTGGGCAGCATGACACAGTGGGGTTACAAAGGGGGGGGGGAGGCATGGCACAGTGGGATTGAAAAAGGGGGGGAGCAGCATAGTATAGTCTGATGAAGGGGAGCCAGATGAAGGGGGCAAAAACAGCATGGAGGGCACAGTGTGATCATAAGGCATGGCGATGATGAAGGGGCACATTATTGTAATATTGGAGCTGGAGGAAGGCCTAATTATTAATCGTGGGTGCTATTGATTTAACGCTGGGGCTGGCTGTAATTTTCTAAATGTAGCCATTTTTTTTTCAAAATAGGTCCTTCAACATTTCTGGATCCGGACAAGCCACAACTAAAGAAAGCAGCAGCCACAGGTGGAGAAAGTGAGAAGAACAGGTAGGAGAGAGCAGCACAGTGTGTGAAATGTTGTGATTCTAGTAGGGACAATACCAATTTTTGGTGAATGTTGTGTCCAATGTAAGGTGTAGGCCAAGACTGAACTGTTTGTGTACACACTGCATTGTTTGTATACTACCCTGTGGTGGTAGATGTCCTGAAAGTCAGGAGTGCTTAAACATATGTGACGCTCCGGCGAATTGAGAGCCTAGTGGTTTTTATGTTAGCCACGCCCCAATGGCACATTTGCCACGCCCCCAAATGCATGACCGCACCTCCCAAAATTTTTGCACTGCCGTTTGGCTAGCCACGCCCCTGAATATATGACCATATACCTAATCTTTTTTGCGCCGCCGTAAGGCGGCGCAAAAAAATTTTGGGGCTTACTTCACTATGAGGGGGGCCCCATGAATTTGTTGTACCCGGGCCCTGAATTCTTCTTGGCAGCCCTGACTGCAGGGTAATATGCACACAGGGAACAAAGCAAATCATAACACAAGGTAAAATGCACACAAAGAAACAAGGCAGATCATAACAAGCAGAATACTATTTTGCACCCCTTGCATTGTAACATGGTTTTGTCCAGGAGATTGAAATAAGAAGTTTCTCAAGTTAAGATCCTTAATGAATCAGGCCCCTAGTCTCCCTCTTTTAGCTCTAAAGGGTTGCAAGGGCGATCTACTAGTGTTGTCAAGCTGCCTGGAATAGTTTCCCTTGTATGAGCTTCTTGTAGTAGGAAGAATACGGGAAATGCCTTTCTTTTCTGCCCTGAGGCAAATGATTAGATTTACCTTCAGCACACTTCTGCAGCATTGAATCATGTTTTTGACTACAAAAAAAAAGTACCTTCAAATGGAAGCAAGGTCTGCAAGTCATTTATAACCAGAGGCGGGCAGGCCCGGGGGGCAGGGGGGCAGCGGCCCCCCGAGCCGCTGGGTTAGACGCCTTTTAGGGCCGCCCCCCGGATGCAAAAAACAGTCTCTCCCCCTGCGGCCGCATCCGATGTCATCAGATGCGGCCGCGTCATCAATGACGCGGCCGCATCCCCTGTAATATGATGCAGCCGCCTGTGTGCCCCCGGCCATCCCTCTCCCAGCCCGCGCCAGTTTATAACGCCAAAAAGCCATTGTTGCCATTACTGCAGAATTAGTTTTCCTGGAAGAGAATACAGTGAGGCCTCACAAAGTAATACTTTTCTGTATAATTTCAACATGTTTTAGTAAATATTGTCTACTAATATCTTCAATATCTGTATGTAGGGTATTAGCCCACAACCTGAGTGCTCTAGAGACCGAGGCTATCCATTCCAGATTTAAGTACAATGCCAGAAGAAATACAGGGTTTTCTCCACACACCATGTTTTAAGAGATACAGTGTAGGATTGCTAATATTTGTCCATTAACTGCCATTCTAATATGAAGAGGCCTAACCATAAGCATTCATTTCAAGATGAGGAAGTCTCTAAATGGTGTCTTGTGCCTAAATTGATTCAGGTATAGTAAGTCTCTCAACAGAGACAACTATTGCATTCTTACGACTAGCGGTCTATTCATCAACCCGTAGAACCAGGTAGAGAGTTCTTCACCTCTAGCAGCCGCCTTTCCCGTAGAGCTTGTTATGCTCACAGGTACTCAGATGCCCCCAGGTCTTATACTCGCGGTAGTACAGGTGTATAAATGTGTACCGTAGAGTAATGGGGTGTGGAGTCTAGCGCAGTCAAAGGCAGGCCAAGGTCTGGGTCCGGAGCAGGTATCATAGTCAAGGTCAGGCAAAATGTCAGGGCTGGCAGCAGACAGGAATAATCCAGGAACGAAGCGAAGGTCAGAGCAACAGGCAATAATCGAATCCAAAAGAGCAAGGCCAAAGGTCATACACCAGAAGTCAAATAGAAGTATAGGTTCAGGCACAGCAGCAGGCTAGACACAGAAGACTGGAACTATAACCGGCAGGGAGCCTAAACCCTCCCTGCCTTATATATAGATGCTGGCCAATAGGAGCAGGCAAAAGAGATTATCCACAGGTCTGATGATGGACGGCACCTGGACTGATTTGTGCACGCGCCTGGCTGCACCTAATGCCGGGGCGCGACGCCACCTACAACAGCGTCCCGACTGTTGCCTAGGCAACGGTCGTGACGATACCCGGAAGTGAAGGCTCGGTCGTCGTAGCGACAGCCGGGACGCAGGTGAGAAAGTTGCGGCGCTGCTCGTAACTTGTATGAGACAGTAAAGATCCTGTGAAAGATCCTATGGATAGCTTAAAAAAAATCAGACAAAAAAAAAAAACAACACTTTCTATGTGATGGTCTTGGAACAGACGTGCAACAAAGACTGGCGTATATATCCATTCTTAGGGATTTATTGATATGCTTAATAATTAAATTAACTGTATCCAGATTAACCTGGTATCTTCTTTATCTTCTATTGATTCACTAAAAGGCATAGAATCTAAATCGACTAGAGAACTATATATTATATGAACTACAAACAGATGGACCAGGTATTATGTCCTCTGTATCTTAAATAATTTGAGATGTATCCCTCTTTGTCACTTGTTCTTGATCAAATGTTTCCTGCATTGATTTCATCATCCAGTTAAAGTACTGCTTAAACTGTTCAGGGGGTTGAGAAACATACTCTAATTTTTTTTATTTTTTTTTTTAAGCAACACATATCATATATAGGACTCCTATATAGTTATTTGGTATTATCACGCACTGCACGTACATGATTCTTAGCTCTTTGGGAACACATTCTAGATCCATTCTTGAAGTGCAGTATTCTAACAGTGACCAACAGATCTTCTTGTAACAGCAATTTGTGAAATTGTAGCAGTTCTATATACCCAATGTCTGACTGGGGCATGAAGAGGCCCATAGGGGGGAATACAATGGTTGTGGCCAGCCACTAGAGAGGCTTAACCAAACCACTAGAGGGGGTGTGGTAAACTCACGAAGGACAGCTAGTACCATAGTGTAGTACAGTGGTTCCCAAACTGTGTGCCTAGGCTCCCTGGGGTGCCTTGGTGATCTCACAGGGGTGCCAGGGCCAGTGGTAAGCAAGGCGGGGGGCTACTTGGTAATTATTTTGGCTATGGGGTGCCTTGAAAAAATGATGGAGACTCTAAGGGTGCCTTGAACTGAAAAAGTTTGGGATCCACTGGTGTAGTAAATAAAGTGTACAGTCTTGAATTGCTCCTTAGATTGGGCAGAACAGTCACCAAAAATGTGAACATTTGACAGACTGTCCTGCTCTCTCCTACCTGTTGTTCTCACTTTCACCACCTGTGGCTGCTGGTTTCTGTAGTAGCGGCTTGTCTGGATCCTGGAATGTTGGGGGCCCTATTTGGAAAAAAAGATGGGTACATTTAGAAAATTCCAACCCCAGTATTAAATCAATAGGACCCACGATTAATACTTAGGCCTTCCTCCAACCCTAACATTAAAATAATAGTATTCCCAATTGCTTCCCTACAAACAGCCCCAGCAATAAATTAATAGCATTTACGTTTTTATCATGTACATAATAAATATACCTATTTCTTGCCACAGTCACTGCCATTAAATAATTCATATTCGCATTTAGTAAATAGATCTCATGCTCCCCAAACTCAGCCCCACATTCAATTAAAAGCCCCCACTATAAAATTAAATTTCCACACCATCACCCCACAAACAAAATAGCACCCATTAATTAGCCACCACCTACCTCACACACACTACATTGCCACAAGCCCCCCTGTGCCATCACACACACACACGCACACACACACACTACATTGCCACAAGCCCCATGTGCCATCACACACACTACATTGTCACAAGCCCTCTGTGCCATCACGTACACTACATTGCCACAAGCCCTCTGTCATCACATACACTACATTGCCACAAGCCCTCTGTGCCATCACATACACTACATTGCCACAAGCCCTCTGTGCCATCACACACACATTACTGTTTCGCTTCATCACCATGCTGTGCCCCCTTATGATCACACTGTGCCCTCCATGCTGTTTTTGCCCCCCCTTCATCACACTGTGCCATTCTGCTCCCCCTTCATCACTCTGTGTCATCCTGCTTCCCACCCTTCATCACTCTGTGCCATGATGCTTCCCACCCCCTCATCACTCTGTGCCATGTTGCTTCCCACCCCTTCATCACTCTGTGTCATGTTACTTCCCACCCCTTCATCACTCTGTGCCATTCCGCTCCCCCGCCTTCATCACTCTGTGCCATCCTGCTTCCCACCCTCAATCACTGTGTGCCATCCTGCTTCCCCCCTTCATCACACTGTGCCATCCTGCTTCCCCCCTTCATCACTCTGTGCCATCCTGCTCCCTTTATCACTCTGTGCCATCCTGCTTTCCCCCCATGCCTCCTTATTGGCTTCTTTCTTCTCTTCTCTTCTCCTCTCCTCTCTTTTCTTCTCTTGTCTTCTGTCGGCTTGCTTGCTGGCTGGCTCCTCTATGTGCCGCTTTTCACTGAATGTCGTGCGTGACGTGATCACGTTTCGCCCGACATTCAGTGCGAACAGAGCAGGGAGGAGGAAGGAGGGGCACCTGCGCTACGATAAGGTACAGGTTTTTTTTGTTGTTTTTTTTTTATTGTTTTTGGGGTTTTTTTGCATCTTGCTACACCCCACCAACAAAGAGGTTGAAGCCATCAGGCGTCGGGTCCCACTGGGGAATACCCCGGCTCCCGGCGGGCCAGTCCAACTCTGTATACAGCACCCAGTTAATGGACACCACCAAGCAACTTCCCAGTCTGAACTTTTACACTGCCTGACAATGACGTCAGACCTGCATTGCTCATTTCCTGTCTTGAATCTGAGCGTGCATGCATACTGCTCATCCAATTCAAGCTGCTTTATAGAGAGTGAGAGAAAACCGTACTGCTGACTCCAGAGAGTGAATGAGCGCTTCAGAAGACCAAAGCCGGCTAGTGCTTCCTGTTCAATACTGAAAAGCCTACTATGTTGGGGCCTGTGTGTCAAGCCTTTCAAGCTCCTTGAACTGCACCAACCCTGCTGCTGACCACAGGCCAGACAGGTAGCATTTCAGTAATGCTAGGAGTAGAAGGTAAGCCTACACAAGTCTTCACATACAATAACAAACACTAACATCTTATTTAGCGGAGACTGGAAATAACCCGGAGCAGAGATGCTTTATATACTCTTCAGGTGTCTTTCATCTTTTCCTGTCTATACATAAATTAATCCATTGTAAGGGCTATCCCGGAATCCGCAAAAGTAAAAGGCATATTCTGAAACATTGTTAGGTCGAATATAACAGTAGTGATGCAACTGAATGGCTTTTTGAACAACATACATAAATTCTGTTTTACCAGACTTCTATGTATTTCTCTGATCATGTTAGACAGTTTGAAGACAAGGAGGTGGGGGGGGGGGGGGGGGGGGGGGATTTAACAAGGATTCATCTGAGCAACTTGCTGGTTTTCTGCTACTGTTTAGTTGAGTTACAACCCGTCAAGATTTATTAATTGCTAAATTGACGGAAAGACGTTGGAAAGCCACATTTGACAAATGCAACTTGCTGCAAATCGTTATCCTAATGTTTTACATTGTCTGAATACAAAGCACCAGATATATTAAGCTGCAGTTTTGAAAATCGATGGGAAACCTGCCGAAAAACCCACCAAATAATAGGTACATGCAAGATCGCCTTAAATCGCAAACCTATCTGCTATTAGCATTCAGGTAGCCTATAAAAACCTACGCAAAACCCGTTGCATTGATTGGCCCTGGACTATCTCAGAGCAGGAGGTGGTGCGGCTATTTCACCTGAATAGAACAAACCTCCTGCACCTTTATGGAAAGGTGAGACATGATTTAGAGCATGTAACATTAAAAACCTATGCAGAGTCTGGGCTGCAAAAATTATTGTGTGCCCTTCACTTTATAACGAGGCTTTTTTGATCGAACGCACTTAAACTAATACGTGTGGGCTCACATACACTAAACACTTACCTTCGAAGGTTAAGTTCTTTGTTGCTGTTTCCATGGAAGTCAATGGTATATGTTGGGTGGAGTAGTTACTGTTAATTTTTATAGTTCACCTCTGATTGTTTTGTTTCAGTTTTCTCTTCACAAAATCTGAGGCCTGTGTGACTCAACCAAAGGATTTGTATTTTGTCACTTATAGTTAACATTTTTCTATTTCATTAATCTTGTTTCTTTATTAGCTTTCTCTTTATGAAGTTATTCCTCGGCTCATTCCTTTGTCCCTCACTGCTACTTGCATGTAATATTTTCTTTTTACCCCTCTCCCCATCCCCTTCTTTTAATTCTCCCTTTTTACACCCCCCTCCCTGTAATTTTCCTGTCAGATTATGCTCTGGCGAGCGGTCTCCCTAGCATTGCCAGGGCTGGGACTGCCACCATCGAGGGACACAGGGCTTGACCAACCAATAGGCTTATTAGGCTGCAGCCTGGGGCACTGGGACCTGGGGGAGCACAACGCCGTTAGCATTTAAGATTTTTATTTTTAATATTTATTTTTTTTTCATTTGTCCCCACATAGTATCAGGAAAAAATTTGAAAATAAACATGTCTGGGCCACATGATGGGCCCTTTTTCTTTACCCCCTTTTCTGTCCTTTTTGCCTGTGGTTTTTGTTCCAAAGAAGTCAGCGGGCACATACTGTCTGATCCAACACCTGTCATTTCCAGCCGGGGGTTCAGTCAGCAACGCCATAGATCCCCACCATAGATCTGTTATTTATCAGTCGTTTGAGTCCACGTTAGTTCAAGAATTTGGACAAGGGACCACTTTTAGCCAAGTAGGACAATGAGCTAACATTCTGTTTGATGCCCATACATCTAGAATTATTTTGGTTTATGAGACAAATTTTTGATAGTAGGATTGACGGGTTCCCCCCAATGCCAGGACACCTTATTGGCGGCCCAAGCTTTATTTTCCATTTTACGGGTTCCAATTGCACATGACAAAAGTGAGGGTACAACATCCTGTCTGTCGTTTTTGGGGATTGAAATCGACACACAAGCACTGCTGTCGTCTTCCCCTAGATAAAGTGCATAAGATGGAGGAAGATATTTTCTTCATTCAGGGAACCCCTTCTGGCCCTCTGCATAAAATGTGATCACTTTTAGGTGTATTTAATTCTGCATGTAGGATAATCTCCATGGGCCCGGTTTTCTGTTACAAACAGAAAACTAAAGGGCTTATGTCGTGGTTATATTATCTGAGAAAATCAGATCTGATCTCCGAGTTTGATTGCATTTTCTGAAAGTTTTTAATGGGATGCGCATATGGCCCAGCCTGCTCATATCTAGCTTGCAGCTAGAGTTACATACGGATGCCTCGGGGTCGCAGGATTTTGGGGCCTATTTGAATGGCAAGTGGTGCACCACTCACTGGCTCCACGCCTAGTGTAAGTCCAGCCTTATTGTTTTGGAACTTTTTTCCATTATTGTGGCCATAGAGCTCTGGGGCCCAAAATTATGCTGGTGCAACAATCTGGGTGTTGTTCAATCAATAAACAAGCAGAGTGCATCATTACCACCCTCTTTTGCGCTGCTGAGACACCTAGTTTTTCATTGTCTGGAATACGACATCACCTTAGATTGTAAGCTCCCTTGAGCAGGGCCCTCTATCCTCAACTCTTCCTCCTGTTTACCCCTGCCCCCCCTTCCCTCTACCTCTTTTGTCCTTTTCATCACTCGACTCCTGCCACTGTTTTCTTCTTCTCCCTTGCTCTGCATCTCTACCTTTGCTCGTTCCTGTTAGTGGAGCACAAACTTGTGGGCTCAGGCTCAGATTTAGCCTCCTTTCTTCACTTCCCACCTCCCTCCATACCTCCCTTCCCATTCTATCTGTGCACTGTTAGTCACTTTTACCTCTATTCCTTTGCACCTGTTCTCTGCTGATTTTGTAATTTTTGCACTTTGTAATGCCTGTATGCCATGTACTGGTACTCTGTACTGTTGTCCCTTGCTCTACGTACGTTGCTGCAGACCCTTTGTGGCGCCTCATAAATAAATAATAATAATAATAATCTCCTTCAATGCGCAGTATGTCCCGGGTTTTGATAACGGCATAGCAGGCACTTTCAGTGGCAGAGCTTTAGAGACCTGCCGCCTCATACTAACCCAGCTGGCACCTCTTCACCTCTCCTTCTCATGTTTGGCAGATCATCATATTGCTTCATGTAGATTAGACTATATGCCCAGTGACATTAGTCGGACATTTTGCAAAGGTTAGACCCTGTGCGAGTGATTTATTCTTAGAACACTTGGATGATACCCCTCTGACGAAATACTAATTCAATGCAATCTTCAAGAAACAGTTTTTGGGTTTAGACCTATCTCTGTATGGCACCCATCCCTTCTGGATTTGGGTGGCTGTGTCGGCAGCCTTGGCAGGTTCTTCCATCGCTGCTACTAGATCCCTAGGCAGATGGAGGTCTAATGCCTTTAAAAAATAAATAAATAAATAATTGTCTAGTTCCCAACCCTCAGTGACCAGAGCTAAGCTGCTTTTAAGTCGCTTTTATTGAGAGAATGAAAGGAATTTTTTATGTTTCTCCACAGACAAAGGCCTGATTGGCGTCCCGGCACAAGATGGCATGAATTGGTCCTCCTTTTTCTGCCATGTTGAATTTCACTGATTGGGCAGAAGGGGCCTTTATTGACCCACCTTGCTTCCCATTTTGACACGTAGAATAACTAAATGGAACTCACCAGATGTGATAGTACATTTGGGTGGGAGCGATTTGGGAAATGGAAAGTCACTGGTTATTAGAATGAAAGAGGATTTGAGGATGGTAAAGTCCAGATGGCCGGACATTCTGTTGTTCTGGTTTGAAATGATGCCCAGCATCCTTTGGAGAGAAGAAATTCCCCAAAAACTTATGTTGAAGCTTGTTGAAAAGCTCAATTGTTGTATTGGACAAAAGTCCCTTGGGGGGTTTTCCATTGACCACCTTTTAATATTGTGGATCAAGTTAATTTATTTTGAAAGGATGGGCTTCACCTCACTGACCATGGGTCATGGTTGTTCATCGAACAAATTTTCTGGAAGTTAGGGGGTTAGTTTAGTTCATCTGGTGGCGGGCTGTTGGTCTGTTAAAGGATTACAGCTGTGGTGGGAAAACACTGCGATAAGCGACTGATACACAACGCTATAAGTTTTTGGCCGCAGGTAACTGCCGCCCTCTTCGAGCTAAAGGTGACTTTTGGTCCTTTTGTGTGAAGGATCTGTTGATCTGCTTTGTATGGGCACGTCATTGTGGGAGTGTAGGCACTCTGACGTCAAGTTAAGCGCCAGCCATACAGTAAGGCAGGTCATCCTTGGTTAGTGGATTCAGGGCCAATTGTACATCCACTCATTTGCTTTGGATAATCAGTTGGAGCTGAGCTGTCCCGCAGTTGCTTTTTCCACCACCAAAAAATATTTAAGTAAACTGTGAGCTATTTTTTGCCAAAGTTATATACATGTCCGAGTTATTTCATATTTAGAGTGTTAAGGTATAATTCTGAAGGCGAAAGTGGGCATCAACAATATGCAGTTTATGACAAGAGGGGCACTTGAGCCGAACGCAAGTGTGATCCCACACGAATACGTGTGGCATCACATACACTAAACACTTACCTGCAAGGGTTAAATTCTTTTTTGTGATTTAAAGAGTATCCAGTGGTATCTGTTGGTAGAGTGGTTAGGGTTAATGTTTATAGGTCCTCTCTGACTGTTTTGTCCCAGTTTTCTCTTCACAAAAGAGGGTTTTGAGTATCGTTTTTTTAAGGGAGTATGTGGTTTGCTACTAACCTTGTTTTTTCCCTTGACACAGAGCAGGCATAGTTCGGTGGGAAAGCACTGCGAACAGACACTTAAACACACGGCGATATAGGTTATTGCATGGAAATGTATTGACTTCTGAGACAATGTCATGTTTGGGTTTTGAAACTGTCTGGAGACATGTAATCTCATATAAATTAGACCTTTTCATTGCTGAGCGACCAAAACATCTGTTGTGCCTGAAAGACAGGAAGAGGTCATTATACTTGCTGGTAGACTCCCTATACAAGTGATCACAGATGAATGTGAAAGTTAAATTGTGTTCAAAGCAAGATTGGAGAAATTTTATATCCTGATGGTAAACATTCAATAGAAAATATCAAAACGTAGTGGAGCATGCCCCTAGCAGCAAAGAAGGCGTAAAACCCCCTTCCAGGCTGATTTATGGGCAGGCTGCATGAAGCATCTGGATTGGTTAGAGAGGCAGGAGGCTTGATTACGTCCTGCCAAGGTATCTGTGTAAATCTGTATAAAAAAAAACACACTGTTTGACCATGTATTAGTATTATACCATCTGTAACTTCTGGAAAGATCGCTAGTACCACAGACTGAGCTGTTATTAGGACTACATGAGCTAATAAAACATCACTGCTTCAGGATCCTGCTCTGATGACTACTTACCTGCTGTAATTCCTGTGACCTGCAGATTAGACCAAATCTAATCCATTACTCAGCTATTCTGAGGTTTCCAACCTGCATCCAGTACCAACACTCTGCTCACTACCTGCAGCTCTGGCCAGTGTGTTAGGCCAGGGGGAACCATCCACAGCAACCCTGATCAGAAGGCAAGAGGTCAGGTGTACCAGCCCAGGTGCTCAGCAAGGGGGGATACATTAGCAGTGAGAGTTACTCGGGAGTACCCAGTTCTAGGTGCTGGTGAAGGAGCCTAGTGGTGGCAGCAGCAAAAGTCCCTCCTACTGCCGTTAGAGGGCAAATTTGGAATAAAGAAAAAGGGGATTGTGCAAAGGCAAGCCCAGTCAGTCCCCAGTAACACAACAGACAGGATGGCATAGGAGGTCCATCCTGTCACAGATTTCTGGTGGCAAGCGGTGGTATAACCTCAGGCAGCTTTTCGTGCACTAGTCAGGAAAGCTGAAATATTCAGGAGAGGAATAACTGCAGCAAGGACAACTCACAGGATGTCTGATTACACCAACATGTCCAGGGTGGACCTTGATGCTCTTTAGCCAAGAACGTTGTTATCAGCCATTCGCCAAACAGGGTGGAGATGAAAGAGGCACTGAGAGAATGGCACCTACAGCATGGCACTGCAACAGAGGAAACTGATGCTGAAGGTGGCCAAGGCAGCGGTCCAGTTGAAAACTGTGAACAAGGTGAACCAGACACATCTTATTGATCCTGTTGCAGGGTCACACTGCCAAAGTTACAGTGGCAGATGGACTGGAGAAGTAAGTGCCTGTAGCAAGGGTGTATCTGTACTGGGGGGATGACCAGGATTTGCGAGATGTTGGCGTTATGGATGGCCTCCCAACTGATGTGATCTTGGGCAACGATGTTGGGGGTGGAATTGGGATTGCAATTCTTAACTCTATTAACTGGAACCAAGCTACCAGACTACACCCTTCACAATCTACACCTGCACAACCCAGTCCCTAGAAAAAGACCACTGCTGTTGGACAACAGCCATCACCAGCAAACACAGCTTCAGCAAGCACAGAGGAAAAGACCACATCTGCTATTTCTTCAAGAACAAGCCAGCTCTACGTCCCCTAGCAACACAGAGGATGTTGTTTCCAGCCTATCTGATCTTGTGGGGGTGCATGGCGATGCTTGTGCCTTTACCAGTATGCCAGTTCCAACTGTGAGTATAGCTGACCGCAGTGACCTCCCTTTGAATGAACCCACTTTGACTAACCCTAGTAGCCCCAACATAGACCCCCCTTTAGAGTGTCCTGACATAGATGATAGTGAGGACGGCAGGAAAGAGTTCAGGGTAGCTCAGCTCTCTGAACCCTTGCTGGAAGGCATGTGTCTCTAACCTGGCAGCAAGTTTCCAGACATAGAGATGGGGAGTGAGACCTAGTGTAAATGGTTGTAGTGCGATGTAGCTAGAAAGGTAGATGGGGATAGACCGGCCTGGGAACAAGTTCAACTGGTGGTACCACAGAGTTTTCATGCACAATTGATGTCAGTTGCTCACAAAATCCCTATGGCTGGGCACCAGGAAAGAGACGGAACACTGAAGCGCATGACACAGAACTTATTCTGGCTGTGAATGTTGGATGACGTCCAGGCCTACTGTGAGTCCTGTGATGTGTATAAGTGACTTTGGCACCCCAGTGCTTATGTTCCCTTCGGGTCCTTGCCAATAGTTGGAGAATCTTTCCAGTGAGTGACTGTGGACATTTTAGGTCCCCTGCCGGTACCCAGTAGATCAGGGAAGAGGTTCATCCTCACCGCGGTGGACTACGCTACCCGGTATCCAGAAGCTGTATCTCTGTGCTCCATAACTGCGGAAAAGGTAGCGGATGGACTGCTAGCAGTATTTAGTAGAGTAAGGTTCCCTAATGATACTCTAACCGATCAAGGGACACAGTTCATGAGTGAGCTACCCTCCCAGGGATGTTTCTGTGGTGGAGTATGTGTTTAAGCTCTGAGATCGTTTTGTTATGCACGTTTTGTCGCTATCCAATAACGATTGTCGAACCTCGATTTGTGTTTCCAATGCACAAATATTTATTATCCAAAAGTAGCTGAATAATTCAAGCAAAATAATAATAATGTCACGGGCACTAGGAGTCTTTGCCCAGGAAATCACCAGATGTTGGCTTACCAGAGTAATATAGATGGTAATAGGTACTCTGGTAGCAGGGTGACAACGGAACTGGAGGAACAGCAGATGGTGAGAGAATGCTCGAGGAAAGTCTATGACTAGCAGCACTGGTAGAGAGTATATAATTGAACACGAGGAACTGGATGGACAAGGAAACGTGAGGGTAGTCAGTGGTCTGCGTATAGCAAGTTGTACCACTGCTATAGTGAGGAGGAATGTCCAGAGGTAGCGAGGAGGTAGTGAGAGTCAGCGGTCTGCGTATAGCAAGTTGTACCGCTGTCTAGGTAAAGGAATGGAATCCAGGTGAAGGTAGATAACAGGGAAGTCAGTGGTCTGCGTATAGTAAGTTGTACCACTGCTATGTGAGAGGATACTTGAAACTGGTGTCACAGGGAACTGGAATCAGTGGTCTGCTTATAGCAAGTTGTACCACTGCAATATATATGTGAGGAGGGCACGAGGAGATGAATGCTATGCAGAGTATACACGGGTACACAGAACTTGATCCCACGATGATATCACAACACAATGATAACAGAGCAGCACTGCTAAAGTATACAAAGTCACAATAACAATCCAGGCAAATAGGAGACAAAGTCAATGGTAGCAATAGTCTCAGTGGAAAGAGGACTCCGGAGGAGAACACAACACAGTCCAGCTAGATATGCAATACACCAGCAAAGTCAATGAGAAGTATGCATACCACGGTTCAGGAGAGCAGGCTGTCAGAGAGGCGAGCAGGGATACCTGAACGGCTGAATGCCGGCAGGAGGAGAGATCACTGGAAGGTGGAAGCGGTAATCAAGTTGGTGCAGCACACGGCAGGTAAACCATCATGAACGAGGCAATACTCTGGAAGCAGTAGTAAATGGAACTGGAACTTGAAGAACACGGGAGAGTTGAGGCGGTCTGAACTCCAGTAGCAGAGATGGAAGCAGCGGAGCGCTGACCCGATGAACACAGGAGAGTAGAGATGAGCTGGAACTCTGTAGAAGCAACGGAGGCAGCGGATAGGAATCAGCTGGCTGCCGGCACGATGAACACCGGGGAGTTGAGGTGAGCAGGAACTCTGTAGAAGCAGCGGAGGCAGCGGATAGGAATCAGCTGGCTGCAGACATGATGAACACCGGAGAGTTGAGGTGAGCAGGAACTCTGTAGAAGCAACGGAGGCAGCGGATAGGAATCAGCTGGTGCAGACACGATGAACACAGGAGAGTTGAAGTGAGTAGGAACTCTGTAGAAGCAGCGGAGGCAGCGGATAGGAATCAGCTGGCTGCAGACACGATGAACGCAGGAGAGTTGAAGTGAGTAGGAACTCTGTAGAAGCAGCGGAGGCAGCGGATAGGAATCAGCTGGCTGCAGACACGATGAACACAGGAGAGTTGAAGTGGTCTGGAAACCACAATAGAAATAACAGGAATCAGCAGGAGCTGAATACACAAAGAAACACAGGAACACCTTCAGAGGCTCATGGGAATGAGACTCCAAGATCAGGCAACGAGGTATTAACCACAGGTGCTTTAAATAGGAAGTGTTGCCTGATCAGCCAATTAATGAAAAGCAACAGATACTGAAGGCTTGAAAGGGCTGCACATGCGCAGACCCTCAGGATGGCGGACGGCCACGGTTCCTAAACACACGAGAAGTAGCACTCACAGTCCGGTGAGTGACAAATAACTACAGCCATTACTTATCACAGGTGCCCTGGATCCAGTGAACAGTCATTCAGGTCTGAAGTCTGTGGTCAAAGAAGACTGGTCACTAGATGAAGAGCTCAGTAAAACAATGCAGATGATGTGGCTTGCTTCTATTGGTACAGGTTTCAGGAAGGTCCATGATGTTACAGATCATAGGCCAATTCAAACCAAAATATCCAATGGTGGGGGTCATCTCTCCAGGGGATGTGCTCTGACTTTCCCGCCAAGAATCCAGTTTCAACTAGTCTATTAGCATTTTATAGTCAGTATTACTTTAAACATTTATTCCCTAACATCGCTAACTAAAGTGCGATCTCTTCGACGAAGGAACCGGACAACTGCTGATGAATAGGGGATTAAAATGATACCAGACATGACACATTTCCTATAACCTGAACCATTTGTTTTACTAACATGCATATAACTTATAATATTAAACATAAATACTACTATATTTCGACATAAATAACTATGTGTTGCAACTACAATTAATGTGTACTAATTACAAGTGTGGGTGTTTGTGCGAATGTGTATAAAAGTGTAAAAAATGTTATTGCTACGTGTTTCGGCTGGAATATGCCCTTCCATGCCGTAGCGTGCTCTACGAATCTTTTCAGACAAAGACGACCAAGTTTGCTCGATATTAATTGAAATGACTTTATCCAATTTGCTGACTTCGACAGCTCCACCCTTTGATAGTGTAAAAGACTATCAGAAAATTACCGTTTCAAATTCAGGATTGTACAACACTTCTTCACAGACGATGATCTCAGTATCCCTCACCACCATTTCAGTCTCGTTTCCAGTGTTTCCCCCAGAAGACTGCTTTCCACATTTTAACACAGTAGGAACACATTTGACACATAAACCAATTGTTAAGATGACACCAAGTATAAGGAGAAGGAGCTTACCTACACTAGCAACCATTTCCTGTACCCACTACCCCAGACCAGAGAACCATTTTACAGGGTTCAACCATGAGAACCAACCTGCCACCCTTTCCCCGACCTCATATAACAAAGAATTATGGTTCCTTTGAAATTCCCATTTAAGTTGTAGAATTTCATCCATCTTCCGCTCTATAACTTCCTTGGGGTCATCTGTATTATTGGTGATGTATGTGCAAACTGGGTGGCCAATGTCACACAGTATCCACCAGTAATAGAGGTGAGATAATTCAGTACCAGCCTATGTTGCACTAACTCCTTCTTGTACGGTTGTAGCTCCCTTCCCGTTTATCTGAAAGTGTCATCATACATCTCGGTGATATTATCTATCAATTTAGCTAGGACTTGAATATACTTAAAATGTAAAAGTTCCCTGAGCAGTCCTGGTGAGATCTAGAGCAACCATAACTTGAAAACCAAAGGTTTCACTAATCAATTTTGTAGCCATGGGTTCCTCACCAGGAATCATATTTCTCTTGCCACAGTGTTCATATTGTGTGTATATGTATGGTGGAGATGTAGTCTTGTGAATACCAACCATTTCTTCATGAGTAAGTGTCATGATTTCAGGAACCAGTTTACCTAAGAAACACAAACCCTTGGAACTTGGAGTCACCAAGGAATAAGCTTTTCTCCCACAAACAAAGTACACGTCATCTGGGAGAACATAGTGAAGAGTATGTCCATTAATTATATCACATAAGGTTTTGACAAAACTACCCATGCCCAGGGGGGCAGATGTCCCCCGGACCAGAGAGAAAATATCTATTTAGGGCCGGTGGTCGGTGGACTGAGCGGTGGCTGGCCCTGCCCCCGGGACCAGCCACCTTTCATATAGGCTGCGGAGCCTCCTGATCCGTCCGTCCCCACGCCTATCTGTGAGAGACTAGCACCACATGACAGGTGCCATCCCATGTGAGAAGTGCTGAAGACATCGCGCGCAGAGAGAATAAGGTAAGTTAAGGTGTGTGCTGGAGGCTACAGTTTGTGTGTGTGTGTGCTGGAGGCTACAGTTTGTGTGTGTGTGTGTGTGTGTGCTGGAGGCTACAGTTTGTATGTGTGTGTGTGTGTGCTGGAGGCTACAGTGTGTGTGTGTGTGTGTGTGTGTGTGTGTGCTGGAGGCTATAGTGTGTGTGAGCCAGTGTGTCAGAGTGGGGATCAGTGTGTTAATATAGTGTGCGTGTGTGTGTGTGTGTGTGTGTGTGTGTGTGTTGGTGAGTGAGAGTGAAAGGGCCAGTGTATTTTGTGTGAGTGAAGGGGGCCAGTGTGTTTTGTGTGAGTGGTTTTGTGTGAGTGAAGGTGCCAGTGTGTTTCATGTGAGTGAAGGGGCCAGTGTGTTTTGTGTGAGTGAAGGGGTCAGTGTGTTTTGTGTGAGCAAAAGGGCCAGTGTATTTAGTGTGAGTAAAGGGGCTAGTGTATTGTGTGTGTGTGTGTGTGTGTGTGTGTGTGCTATTTTATTTGTGTTGTGATGATGGGGCAATTTAATTTAATAGTGGGGCCTATGAAATTAAGATGGGTTGATTGGACCTTTAATTTAATGCTGGGGTGGTTTGGGATCTATTAATTGAATGTGGCACTGTTTGGGGACAATTAGGTCTATTGATTAAAAGTGATTATGAATTATTTAATGCCTGATTGTGGGAAATAGTTATATTTATTAAATGTTAATGCTATTTCATTTATTTATGGGTCTGTTTGGAGGGAGGGATATAGGTTTATTTATTAAATGGGAATACTATTAAATTTAATGTCAGGGTTAGTTGGAGGGAAATAGGTCTATTTATCAAATGTGAATACTATTATTGGTTGTAGTTTTCTTAGTTTCATGTACCCATTTTTTTCTCCAAATAGGGCCTCCAATATTCCAGGATCCAGACAAGCGAAAAATGAGCTAAAGAAAACAGCAGACACAAGTATTGACACTGACAAGAACAGGTAGGAGAGAGCAGGACAGTCTGCCAACTGTCCTGAATCTGGTGGGACAGTCCTGAATTTGGCTGACTGTCTCGCTTAGGACAGTTGGGAGGTATGTCCTGTTTCGTGAAGGCAGAACTGTGTGCACCTAACAGTAGTGCACACAGTATTGCCTGTGTATTTGTCTAAAATGATAACCATGCTACATCATAAGGGGTTACCTTGTCTAAAGTGCCCAGGCCCCCAGAGCCTTAATCCAGCTCTGGGCCTGAGCATAAAAATATATATGGATTAAGCAACACTAAAATAGCCACTTTTTATATAGATAAATATATTGTAGCAAAAACCACCCTTAAAGGATGGGCCACTACTTATGGGCCAGTGCTGTGTGCTTGCCCCCGGGCCAAAGTCTGCCAGCCCTCCCCTGCCCATGCCTAGTGTCTTTATTTGTTCAAGACATGTGTCAGCATGTATAACATTCTTACAATTACCTATGGAGACCTTCCCAATATATACTTTCTTATGTTTGCTTACACGTCCTAATTCATGGTGTCCATCAACATTCCTGCCTATTGGTGACCTTGTAAGTCTCCCTCCAAAATGAGTGTGGCGAACCATTTGTCTGATCAGATAGGTCAGCTTCCCAATTCTCCAGACGTTTTGCATGTGAGGTATTAAGGCACAGTATAGATTTGTCTAAGGAGTATTGTCGAAGCTTTAGACTAGGGGACCTAGTATTATTGTACTTCCCTTCTATGGATCTCCCTCCCCTTAATTTGAGCACCTCAGAGATGTTTAGTGGGAACAGCACTAGTCCTATGTTATGCTGTCCCTGAGGTACATGAGAGCACACCCAGCACTCAGTTTGGTTTAGGACCTTACCCACTAAGGAGTGATAATCCTCCAGAGGATGCCCGCCCATGTCCAGTTTGCCAGTGGACTGGTATCGCTGGATGCATTTCTCTTCAAGTAGGGAGTCACAGTACTTACAAATACAATATTCATCAGACAATAGCCCCTCACACTGTCTCCGAGTTCCAGGGCTAGCAGACCTTTTAATAACCCCTGGACCAAGTTTGATAATGGGCTGCTCTGGGTATTCTAATAACTTTTCCTCAATATCCATCTCATCGATATCACTACCAGGGCCGGATTAAGGGAAGGGAGGCCCCCGGGCTAAGGATACTGTGAGACCCCCCCATGAGACCCATTCCCCTGTGAACTTACCTCCTTTCGTTGTTCCACTCTCTGTAGCAATTACGCGGCGCACAGTAATCTCCTTACTGAGAAGATCTTGTGAGAGTGAGACTATGAGTCATAGTCTCACTATCATGAGATCTCCTCGGTAAGGAGATTACTGCGCGCCGCGTAAATCGTACAGTGACAGCAGGCAGCTAACAGCATAACATTTGCTGTTAGCTGCCTGCCATTTTCCTTGAACAGGTGACAGTCGGAGCCGGGGGCGGGGACGCCACCGACCCAATGAATGCCTGTGGGCCCCCCAGCTGCCCGAGGCCCCTAGGCTGCAGCCCCTCTAGCCCTATTGTTAATCCGGCTCTGATCACTACCAGATCCTGCCGCTGCCTTCACAAAAATAGCGTGTCCTATAAACAGTAAAAACAAGAAAAATCCTTGAACAAAAGAAAAACAAAAATTGCGACTCCATCGCTGGAAAGATAGTTTTCGGGCAACGTCTTTGGCTCAGGTGTCTTGAATGCAGGCTTTAGGTCTCCCGGAACAGGTTTACGAGTGACAGATTGGTGTTGTCAGTCTCAGTATCTCGCACTTTCTCCGGGTTACTGACTTTCCTGCAGTGGGTAGAATGGACCCAAGTGTCTCTTTCTGCAACCTTCAGTGATGTGGTACTGGTCAGCAGCACTTGGTACGAGCCTTCCCAACGGTCTGTTAAACAACCTGAGCGTAAGAAATTGCGGATCATAACATATTCCCCAGGTTCAACATCTCGAAAGTTTGTTTCTGGTATACCAGGTGACAACAATTTTAGTTTTTGTTGCTTTAGCTGTCTGCTCATTTTTATAAGATATTGCACTTCATTATTACGCTTCAAGTCGTCTTGTGGAATCACGATCAAATGAGGTTGACGGCCGAACAGTATCTCAAAGGGGGACAGATTAAGAGGAGGTCTGGAAGTGGTTTGGATGCTATGGAGGACTAGTGGCAAAGCTTCAGGCTACGCTGTTAGACAGTCGCGGCGGCCGCGGGCACTGCCGCGACACTCATTACCTTTCTCTGACGTCCCGGCCGACGCCATGACGACCGGGGCATCACTTCCGGATCCTGGCCGACCGTTGCCAAGGCAACGGTCGGAAGCTCTGTGCCCTGCGCTGCGTCCTGGCAACGGAGGAAGCCGGGCACGCATGCGCAGAAGATAGTATGTGGTACTTTAACATTCTGGGGCTTGATTTAACAAGCCTGTGGGCTGATTAACACCTGATACATTAATCAGGCAGGGGGCTGTGTGTGATTCAGAGCTAGGCTCTGATTGGTGGCCATTTGTATTTAAGGCAGTGAGGTTTGCAGCCTCACTGCCGGTTATAGTTCTGTATTCAGTCTGCTAGCCTGCTATTTGCTTGTTCCTGTCCATTAGTCCCTGTTACTGCTTACCCGTGTATGACCCTTGGCTTGAATTTGGACCCCGCTTGTGTATCTTGTGACCCTGACCTTTGGCTTGAATACTTACCTCCCTGTCTGCTTGTGACCTCTGACATCAGCTTATTCCCTGATACCGTTGCCTGCTGCCGGCCTATGACCTCTGCTTGGACTCCACTCCGCTGCTTGGGTTCTCCCTAGCCGGTGCACAGTTCACGACCCTCTGCCAGTCTGCAGCCCAGTCTGTCCCCACCATCAGGGGCTCCAGTGAATACCTGACTGGTAGAGTAGACTCCAGGTTGTGTTGTGCCGGCTAGCGGGGTTCCTAACACACGCCAACCCACTTTCAGCCATTATCTTACCAAGCTTGTTCTTAATAGTACCATTTACTCTTTCCACCTTACCACTGGCTTGTGGTCGGTAAGGGGTGTGAAGTCTGCTACTGATTCCCATGAGCTTACACATGTTTTGGAAGATATCACCAGTAAAGTGGGTACCCCTATCACTTTCTATGATTCTAGGGATACCGTACCTACACACAAATTCCTGAACAATTTTCTTTGCAGTGAACACAGCAGTATTAGTGGCTGCTGGATATGCATCTACCCAACCGGAAAACACGTCAATACATACTAACACATACTTTAGATTCCTGCAAGGTGGTAATTGGATATAGTCAATTTGTATTACCTGAAAATGTCTGCCTGTAGGAGGGATATGGGATGGCTCAGTTGGAATAGTTTTCCTGACATTTTTCCTCAAACAATTAAGACATGACATTGCCTTCTTACCAGCCTGAGAGGAAAATCCAGGAGCACACCAGTATGCTCTCACTAGTTTGCACATACCTTCTTTACCCAGGTGAGTCAGACCGTGTGCTGCTTCACCCAGGCTTGGATAGTATGTTCTCAGAGCTACAAGCTTACCTTGTCCATCTCTCCAGAGTCCTGAGGACTCTTGACCACGTCCCTTAGCCTTCCAGATCGCCTTTTCCTGCAGGGAACACAAATCTTGCATTTCAATTAATTTCTGCATGTCTAATGTCTGAAAAACCATCATAGTCTCGGTCGATACAGTCATAGGTTGCCCTGCTGCCCATTTAGCAGCTTTGTCCGCCCTATTGTTGCCCAATGGCACTGGGTCTTCTTCAGAGGTATGGGCTTTACATTTTATGATGGCTCTTGTCCTGGCTAACTGTATCGCTGTCAAAAGTCCTTTTATGTGTTGTGAGTGTGCTACTGGCGTGCCTGTTGCTGTCGTAAAGTTTCTAAGACGCCAAAGGGCCCCAAAATCGTGCACTACCCCAAAGGCGTACCTAGAGTCATTATATATATTCAGTGTCGGACTGGGGCATGCAGGGCCCACCGGGGGACTGCAACACTAGGGGCCTACCAGAGGGGTGTGGTCAGCCATCATAGAGGCTGGACCTGACACTAGAGGGGGAGTGGTCAGTCGACAAAGGACAGCTAGCACCTTAGTGTAGTATATAAAGCATACAGTGTGTGTATAAAGAATACACAGTCTTGACCTGCCCCTTAGATTGGGCAGAACAGTCACCAAAAATCAGGATTGTCCCACTAGACCAGGCTTGGCTAACCTGTGGTACTCCAGGTGTTGTGAAACTACAAGCCCCAGCATTCTTTGCCAATATATATCAGCTTATTGCTGTAAGGGTATGCTGGGACTTGTAGTTTCACAACACCTGGAGTACCACAAGTTAGCCAAGCCTGCACTAGACTCAGAACATATGACAGACTGTCCTACCTGTTGTTGTCACTTTTACCACCTGTGGCTGCTGGTTTCTTTAGTTGTGGCTTGTCTGGATCCTGGAATGTTGAGGGCCCTATTTGGAAAAAATAATTGGTACATTAAGAAACGCCAACCATCCCTGCCATTAAATCAACAGCACTCACATTTAATAATTAGGCCTCTCTCCAGCCTCAACATTAAAGTAATAGTGCTCACATTTGATAAATAGATCTATTTCCCTCCAACCAACCCCAACATTAAATTAATAGTATTCCCATTTAATAAATAAACCTATTACCCTCCCTCCAAACAGCCCCAGCAATAAATTAATACCATTTACGATTAATACATCCATTTCGCACGACCATTCCTAGCATTAAATAATTAATATTCACAGGAGGTGGAGAGGTGGTGGATGCACTATGGCAACGAAGGTGTACGAGCAGCTGGGTGAAGGGGAGTTAACCACACTCCTAAATAACTAAGGTAGATGGGGATGTCACCCTGCGCTCCAGTACACTGATGAGTAGTGATCAATGTGAACCAGGGATAGATGTGGTGGGTGATTGATGAATAAGTAGAGATATACAGGATTCGTACAGAATGCAGCAAATATAACAGTAGACGTATGAAATGGCACAGTATTATAAAATGGCACAGTATTAAACAGAGGTAAATGTTACAGTGTTCAACATGTAGAGCAGTATTCCTATGGATGCTGAGCAGGTTATGAATGGATGACAATCTGGTAGATAGGCACTGATAAGAGTGTCCGTGCTGCTGGTAGATGGATGCGATTAGTGCTTCTGTCTGTATTGACTCTGACAACCTGAATTGCACAGTAGGGGTTGTAGCGGTGAATGTGTATCCCGTTCAGGTTTGACAAAAGTGTGCAATTACCTTCTGATGGTAGTGAGTACGCTTCAGACTACCATTGTGGTGGATGCCAGGGGTCTCGTGCGTGGTTCCGATGGGTTGAGTAGACGCTGAACGCAGAAGCGATGTCGATATGGTTGTGGGGTCAGGCGGGTAGCGGTGTCCTGTCTGGGCGGTGTGTGAGACTGCAAGAGAGGCTCTTCCGACTCCCCCCTTTTTCTGGACTATTTGGACTTTCAGGCAAGTTTTTTAACTCTTCCTTCTCTTCAAGTGCTGTTTTAACACCTTCCAACTCCAGTGGACCTCCGATCTCACCAGTATGTGCCTTTTCTCTATGTCTCTGTGCATAGCAGACAGCGCTTACTATGACCACCAAGAGGAGGATACCAGCAGTTACAGCAGGCACCAAAACTAAAGTCAGACTTCCCTCCTGGGTATGAGTAATGTGGGCACTATGTTTTGGAGATTCTCCTGTAGTCTGTGCCTCAGTGCATAGTTCAGTCTCTGGGTTTACATCATGCATGGTTCTGGGTAGTTCCCCGCTGATGGCTCCAATCTGTGTTGTGACCGCGCATGCGCGGAATGTAGCGCTCGAAACAATAGTGAATTGCTGACAAGGATTTAATTCAAGGTGACTTACATGTCAGTATTGATATAACAGCAAGGTATACAGGAGATGTGTATACTTTTTCAAGGGGACGCCGGGTCCTCGTGAGGGGCCTCCAGGTAAGCTCCGCCCACGGATAAAAGGGGGTGTGGCCGTACGGTAGCCGGGCCTACCCGTGGTTTAACCGGTAGTCCGCTGGGCCAGTCCGACACTGTATATATTAACTGACTTACCCTTTGCCAACTCACATGCTCTTCTTAATGCTACTAGATCAGCCACTTGAGCTGAGTGAGGTGGGCCAAGGGGCCCAACTTCTACAACGTCCTGATCGTCTACAATAGCATAACCAGTACATAGTTCTCCCGTCTCTGTCTATGACAACTCCCGTCTGTATAAAACGTAAAATCTACATTTTCTAAGGGGGTGTTACGTATGTCAGGCCTCGCAGTAAAGGTCTGGTTCAGGTATACAGTCATGCGTATCAGTACTCTTGCCAAACTTATCACCACCCAGGATCTCCTCACCTCCCACCCTTTGTGTCTCTCGAGACACATATGGAAGGTATGTAGCTGGATTTAAGGTGCTACATCGTTTGAGGGTGCCATGAGAGCTAGTTCCCATTTTGTGAATCTAGCTGAAGAGACATGTCTGGTTTGAGCTGAATTCTACAGAGCTGATACTGCATGGGGTGTATAGACAGTTGAATCATGTCCTAATACTACGTCCTCGCTCTTACTTACCAGAAGAGAAGTTGCTGCTACACTTCTGAGACATGTTGGGAGTGATCTTTCCACAGTGTCCAATTGTGCACTGTAGTATGCTACCGGTCTGTTAGCGTCACCATGTTTCTGAGTAAGGACACCTGCTGCACAACCATCAGCTTCCGTACAGTATAGCTCAAAAGGCTTTTCATAATCAGGTATTCCCAACGCAGGTGCTTTAGTCAAACTGTCTTTAAGATTAAAGAACGCTTGCTCTGACTCCTCTGTGTGTACGACACGTTCTGGTTTTGAGGAAGAGACTAGCTCCTGCAATGGTAATGCCAGAATAGAAAAACCTGGGATCCAGGATCTACAGCAGGGGTGTCCAACCTTTTAGCTTCCCTGGGCCACATTGGAAGACGACGAGTTGGTTTGGGCCGCACATAAGATACACTAACAATAACGATAGGTGATCATCCAAAAAACCATAGAAAACATAGTTAACATATATATATATATGAGAAAAAAGTGAGATATATATATATATATATATATATATATATATACATATATATATCACTTTTTTTTTAAATCCCCCTATACTTACCTTTCAATCGCCCTGTTCAAAAATCCTCTCTAGTTATTATACTATAATCACTTTTTGTATTGTTTCGATGCAATATCAATAAAGTGCATTTAAGCCAGGCATTGTATATCAGGGTGCCCTGACCAGGCCTGCGGTACCTGACATATACATCACTGTGACCCCAAATTGTGACTTGTTTTGATAATTACACCACTATGTTAGTTAAGGGATAACAACTTATAATGGGCCAAAGAGAATAATATATAATGCCCCATTAGTATTACAAGTAGAAGTATGTAGCAGGGAGATGAAGTCCATGATGCTCCAGGACCAGGTGACTTTTATTCACTGGTCAGCGTCAATTGAAATAATAAAAAAAATCCCCCTTAACTTACCTTTTAATCGGCTTGTTCTCCTGTCCTCTTCTCTTCTTTTCTCCAATTCTGTACTGCTGATTGTTCTTCTCGCGCGGGTAACTCCTCTGTGCTGCGCTCCGCAATGGATGTTGGGCGTGATGACATCACGCCCGGCATTCACTGCGAGCACTGTATGGAGGAGGAGACAAGGGAGGGAGCCAGAGTACCAGCTGACATGACCGCAAGGTAAGTATTTTCTTTTCTTTTCAGGATTTTTTTTTTCCATTAAGAGCGCTGCCCCCTTGCCACAACCAAAACTCCTTCTGGGCCACATTTACAGGCGTGCTACTGATCTACAGTATCCACACATCCCCAAGAAGGTGCGGATTTGCTTCTGGCTCTGTGGCAGAGTCATGTGGTGTATGGCCTCAAATTCTGTTGGTCGTCAAGTGTCTTAGCCCCTGGGTGAGACAGTGTCCTAAATATTTAACCTTAGTCTGACATGGCTGTAACTTGTCCTTTGCCACCTTGTGCTCGGCTATCTCTAGCGTCTGCTTAGCACCCATGTTGCACAATATAAGGCCCCAGGAATATCACGATATCCAGCCACTACTTTCAACACTCTGCCACCCGCAATCTATCGCTAGAGATATTTACTGGCCGGTGGACGTATTTGCTACAAGCCGCGTCCACTCGCTTCCTCTTGTACTAAACGAGGACACAGAAATATCAATGAGTACTAAAGGGCTATCAGCTCCTCAATACCCTTGACTCTCCAGCAAATCTGTTGAGTTTATTACAACTGGCAGCATCCGGTAAAGTCAATTTCCGGCCTTGCCAACATAATTCCTCCCACGCTGCTCTCCCAAGTAACAATCACGGCCTTTCTTACCGCGCGGTTCGATCGCAACGCTTAAAGATACTAATTATCAGTAAATGTTGCGATTACTATTGGGTGCGTGTCGCGAAAACTTCCTTTGTTTCCTCCACCAGTATACCTGCCTTGTATACCGTACACTAGTTGGGCACCTGCCTCGTCAGACAGCAACGGACACTCTATTCAACAATAGATCAAACCTTTGTTAGGAACCCCTCCAGCCGGCACAACACAACCCGGAATCTACTCTGCCAGTCAGGTGTTCACTGGAGCCCCTGATGGTGGGGACAGACTGGGCCGCAGACTGACAGAGGGTCGTGAAGTGTGTACCGGCTGGGGAGAACCCAGGCAAGCGGAGTGAGGTCCACACAGAGGTCAAGGGCCGGCAGCAGACAACAGTATCAGTAAACAAGCTGAGGTCAGGGGTCACAGGCGGATAGCAGAAACGGTAAACAGGCCAGAGATCAGGGTCACAGGATACACAAGCGAAGTCCAATTCAAAGCCAAGGGTCATACACGGAAATCAGTAGCGGTCTCAGAAGACTAGAACAGGAACAAGCAGGTCAGCAGACTGGAGCACAGAAGCTATAACCGGCAATGAGGCAGCAGACCTCATTGCCTTAAATACAACCCACAGCCAATCAGAACCTGCCCCTAGGCAGAGCCACACTTGCAGGTTAATTGCCAGACACTAAAAAGACCAATCCGGGCTTATCCCTGAAATCACACTAGCAGGCTAATGCCTGCTAATTCAGCCACAGGCTGAATCTTAATTATCTATCCCTAAAGCACATGCGCGCCCGGCTGCCGGGACGCGGCGCTGAGGAGGCGTCCGACCGTTGCCTTGGCAACGGTCGGGAGTTGGAGGGCAGTGACGTCCCGGTCGTCATGGTGACGGCCGGGACGTTGGGGCAGACAGGAAGCGAGCCGCGGCGGCTGTGAGTACTGCCGCGGCTCGTGACAGTACCCCCCCCCTTGAGGAGGGGTTAAGGAACCCCGACATCCAGGTTTCCTTGGAAATTTTTTGAAGAATTCCTTCAGCTGTTTAGGAGCATGGAGTTGTCTCCGCGGAATCCAAGATCGTTATTCTAACCAAGGATTCCTCCACTGCACTAGGAAGTGCACCTGCCCTTGCACTTTTTTAGAATCCAGGATTTTCTGAACAACGTATCTTCGTGGCTTGCTCGAAGACTGTGTTTGAGCTGGATAAAGTACTGGCTTCAATAGAGAACAATGGAATGTGTTGGGGATTCTCAATGAGCCCAGAATTTTTGGCCAAAATGCAACAGAATTCCCCTTCTTTAATGATAAGGAACGGACCGATGAACTTAGGGCCCAACTTCTTGCAAGGTTGTCTGAGCTTAATGGTTTTTTGTAGACAGCCACACTTTCTGGCCCACCTTGAAGGAGCAGATGGTACGGTGGCGATCCGAATTTTTTTTTGCGACAAATGAAGCTTGTTTCAAAGATGCCTGTACTTTCCTCCAGATAACTCTGAGATCCCTTGCAGTGGAACGGATCTCCTGGACAACAACTGGGTTGAGCGAGGTAGATCTGGGGTGAAAACCATAATTGCAGAAAAACTGAGAAGTTTTAGTAGATGAATGGCAGGAATTATTACAGGCAAATTCCACCCAGGGTAACAATGAAGACCAATTATCATGGAACATGGAACTCCGATGTATAGCATCGTAAAAACTTCTCTAAGGACTGGTTAACCCTTTCGGTTTGCCCATTTGACTGAGGGTGGTATGCGAATGACAAACTGACCTTGATTCCGAGAAGGGTACAGAAGGATCTCCAGAATTGCGCTATGAACTGAGAACCTCGATCGGAAACGATGTCAGTAGGGAGTCCATGGAGCCGGAAAATATGTTGAATGAATAAGATGGCCAAATCCCGAGCAGTAGGCAGTCTGGTTAATGGAATGAAATGTGACATGTTGCTGAACCGGTCTACCACGACTCAAATGGTAATGTGTCCTGCAGAAGGTGGTAGATCAACTATAAAGTCCATGGACAAGTGGGTCCATGGTTTTGCAGGCGGTGCCAAAGGAACTAGCTGACCTACTGGACGGATCCTAGGAACTTTGTTTCTAGCACAAACCTCACATGAGAGGACATGACTCTTGACGTCAGCAGACATTGATGGCCACCAGACTGTACGGGAAAGGATTTCTAGCGTCTTGTGAATTCCAGGGTGTCCAGCAGCCCTACTGTTATGCGCCTCTGCAAGAACCGCCTTCCTTAAATGGACTGGAACAAAGAGACGTCGCTCCGGAGTAGTATCAGGGGCTAATCTCTGAAGTGTGATACTCAGATCTTGGGTTAACCCGGCATGGATTACAGAAGGGGGAATAATCGGCTTTGGAATTGTAACTGGAACGTGGTGTGCCGAGAAACTTCTGGACAGAGCATCTGCCTGGACATTTTTGGAACCTGGTCAGTAGGTGATCAGGAAATTAAACCGGGTAAAGAATAACGCCCACCGGGCCTGTCTGGGATTTAAACGTTTAGCTGACTGTATATATTGCAAGTTCTTGTGGTCGGTAATGACAGAGATCTGATGTGAAGCACCCTCCAACCAATGCCGCCACTCCTCAAAGGCCCATTTGATTGCCAATAGTTCTCTATTACCGACATCATAGTTGGCTTCCGCGGACGAGAACTGACGGGAGAAATAAGCACATGGGTGCAGACGATTAGTATGAGGATCCTTCTGCGATAGGATGGCACCGGCACCGATGTCCGAGGCGTCGACCTCAAGAACAAATGTCCTAGCTGGATCCGGATGTCTAAGGACCTGAGCGGAGACAAAGGTCTTTTTCAGACTCTCGAATGAGGCTACTGCTTGGGACGACCAATTAGTTGGATCCATTCCTTTACGGGTCAGAGCGACAATGGGAGCCACAATGTCAGCAAAGTTGTGAATGAATCTCCTATAATAATTGGAGAAGCCCAGGAACCTCTGCACTGCCTTAAGATTGTTGGGTTGCACCCAATCCAAAATAGCCTGGACCTTAGCTGGATCCATGGAGAATCCCTCAGAAGAGATTACGTAACCTAAAAAGGATACCTTCTGCACCTCGAACTCACACTTTTCCAGCTTGGCGTAAAGGTGGTTCTCTCGCAATTTATGTAGAACTTGTTTGACGTGAGTCTGATGTGCAGGCAAAGATCTGGAATAGATGAGGATATCATCTAAATAGACGACCACGAAACAACCAAGGAAGTCCCGAAGAACTTCATTGATCAAATCCTGGAACACTGCGGGTGCATTGCTAAGGCCAAAGGGCATGACCAGATATTCGTAGTGGCCAGAGTGCGTATTGAATGCTGTCTTCCACTCATCTCCCTCCTTGATACGGATGAGATTATACGCTCCACGAAGGTCGATTTTTGTGAAGACAGTAGCCCCTCTCAATTGATCAAATAATACGGAAATGAGCGGAAGAGGATAGGTGTTCTTAATTGTGATAAGATTCAGTCCCCGGTAATCTATACAGGGTCTTAGCCCTCCATCCTTTTTGGATACAAAGAAGCATCCTGCTCCTACGGGAGATTTAGATGGCCTGATAAAGCCTTTCTCCAGGTTTTCATCAATGTATTCCTGCATGGATTTGGTCTCTGGAACAGAGAGGGAGTACAGACGCCCCTTAGGTAACTTGGAACCAGGAATCAGCTCGATGGCACAATCGAAGTCACGGTGTGGTGGTATGGTATCAGCAGCCTTCTTGGAGAACAGATCCCAGAATTCATGATATTGTGAGGGAAGCTGCTCCGGAATAGACTGAATCATACGCAGAGGCAGTGACAAGCAAGACTGTGTGCAATAAGAACTCCACTGGACAATCTCTCCTTTCATCCAGTCCATGACAGGGTTATGACGGGAGAGCCATGGGTGGCCCAGAATCAAGGGAACCGACGAACAATCGATCAGGAAGAAGGTTATTGACTCTGATTGGAGAGCTCCGATCTTCAACTGTAGTGGCGGGGTCTCCCAGGAAATCTTGCCACCAGGCAACGGACTTCCGTCTAAGCCACAGATAGTAATAGCAGATTTGAGTTTTACCATCGGAATTCCGGCAGAGCGAGCAAAGAAGTTGCCTGCAGCTCCGCTATCAATGAAGGCCGACAGGTCCACAGAGCGAGTACTGAAGGTGAGCTGTGCAGGGAGTAATACAGCATTTTTCGGGGAGATAGTTTGCAGACCTAGGTGAATCTTCCCCTCATTCCCTAGGCATGCTCTTTTCCCGACTTATTTGGGCAGGAACGGGAGAAGTGGCCTTTTGTGCCACAGTAGAGACATAGACCTAGCGATCGTCTTCTGTCTCTTTCCCCAGAAGAGAGACGATGTGCTCCTAATTGCATAGGCTCCTCATCATCCGTGGAAACAGGAATCAGAACATATGGAGGAGAAGATGCCTCTTTTTCAGTTTTTCGCTCTTTAATTCTCCTGTCAATTTTAATGGAGAGGTGCATCAGATCCTCCAGTGAGGTAGGAGACGGATATTGCACCAAGGAGTCTTTGATTTGTTCCGACAGGCCTAAACGAAACTGACTGCATAAGGCAGGGTCATTCCATCCACTGTCAGGTGACCATCTACGAAATTCCGCGCAGTATTCCTCTGCCGACCGCTGGCCCTGTTTCAAGGCCCGTAGATGAGCTTCAGCGGAGGCCACTTGATCCGGGTCGTCATACAGTAGACCCAATGCCTCGAAGAAAGCATCTACTGACTGCATAGCAGGACTGGTCTGTGACAAGGAAAAAGCCCAAGACTGGGGGTCACCCTGTAGGAGGGAAATTATAATCCCGTCTCTTTGTTGCTCTGAACCGGAGGAGTGGGGTCTCAACCGGAAATAAAGCTTGCAGCTTTCCTTGAAGTTCCGGAACAGAGATCTATTGCCGGAGAAGCGATCCGGTAAATTCATTTTAGGTTCACAGGTGGGTTCTGAAGTGGATTGTGAGGGTTTTGCAAGTTCTTCCTGAACGGACAAACGCTCAGCCAATCCCTGGATAATTTGGCACAAGGACTCAACATGGCCTGCTAGAGCTTGTGCCGGAGACGGTGTGGATCCGCTTGCATCCATTCCAACCTCGTCTCCGTGTGTTTTGGCCGGTTATAATGTTAGGAACCCTTCCAGGCGGCACAACACAACCCGGAATCTACTCTGCCAGTCAGGTGTTCACTGGAGCCCCTGATGGTGGGGGCAGACTGGGCCGCAGACTGACAGAGGGTCGTGAAGTGTGTACCGGCTGGGGAGAACCCAGGCAAGCGGAATGAGGTCCACACAGAGGTCAAGGGCCGCCAGCAGACAACAGTATTAGTAAACAAGCTGAGGTCAGGGTTCACAGGCGGATAGCAGAAACGGTAAACAGGCCAGAGGATCAGGGTCACAGGATACACAAGGGAAGTCCAATTCAAAGCCAAGGGTCATACACGGGAAATCAGTAGCGGTCTCAGAAGACTAGAACAGGAACAAGCAGGTCAGCAGACTGGAGCACAGAAGCTATAACCGGCAATGAGGCAGCAGACCTCATTGCCTTAAATACAACCCACAGCCAATCAGGGCTTAGCCCTGAAATCACACTTGTAGGCTAATGCCTGCTAATTCAGCCACAGGCTGAATCTTAATTATCTGTCCCTAAAGCACATGCGCGCCCGGCTGCCGGGACGCGGCGCTGAGGAGGCGTCCGACCGCTGCCTTGGCAACGGTCGGGAGTTGGAGGGAAGTGATGTCCCGGTTGTCATGGTGACGGCCGGGACGTTGGGGCAGACAGGAAGCTGTGAGTACCGCCGCGGCTCGTGACAACCTTAGTGTATTTTAAGTCACCAAATCACACGACATACACCTTTTTCTGCGCAGAAAATCAAATTCCCAACAATAGTAATAACGTTTCAGAGCCTTTAACAAGTGATTATACTATGCATGTATAACAAACTATCAAAACGATTGTTCAAACACGTGGCAAATCTACCGGAAGTTCACATACGCTAAGCAAGAATTACACATACGCTAAGCAATGCAATACATTAAAAATGCAAAATGACAATGAAAAGAAATAATTTTGTCTTATGTCACTAAGTTCAAGTTAGCGCTCCTTCAGATTATGCAAAAACAGACATTCGGTTTCACAACACAGAATGATAAACAGGTTCTGAACACATTGCTTTCTTACCCGTATATGATGCGTCAATCCACCCTTTGTTGGGGAACCGAAATCCATTGGTCTTGCGTATCGTCCGGTAGCGTTACTTCCACCGCGAGTCCCCAAATTGTTATGCACGTTTTGTCGCTATCCAATAACGATTGTCAAACCTCGATTTGTGTTTCCAACACACAAATATTTATTACCGTATATAGTCGTGTATAAGCCGACTTTTTCAGCACATTTTTTATGCTGAAAAAGTTTCCCCTCGGCTTATACATGAGTGAACTTACCGGTTCACTCTCTGGTCCCTCAGCTACGGTCCCTCAGCTCTTAACTGCCGCAGTGGAACGTTTTTTATGCTGAAAAAGTTTCCCCTCGGCTTATACATGAGTGAACTTACCGGTTCACTCTCTGGTCCCTTAGCTACGGTCCCTGAGCTCTTAACTGCAGCAGTGGAACGCACATGCGTTCCACTGACAGGAAGTTAGGCATTTGGAACGCATGTGCGTTCCAAATGCCGTATTTTTGAAATTTACCAGCAGCTGCTGCATTTCCTACCCTAGGTCTTGGGGGGGGGGGAGGGGGAGCAGGGTAGTTAAAAAAAAACCAATACCATATTCACGTGATTACGGCGCCGGCGTCCCTCCTCTATGCTGCTCTGTGCGCCATTGCTCCAGACTGACTGAATGCCGGGTGTGACATCATCATGTCACGCCCAGCATTCAGTCAGTCTGGAGCAATGGATCACAGAGCAGCAGAGAAGACAAGAGAAAGGTAAAGGTAAGTGAAGGGAGGAAAACGGGGGGGGGGGCAGCATGACACAGAGGGGTTAAAGAAAGGAGGTACAATAGCAGCATGACACAGAGGGGTTAAAAAAAGAGGGACAAGCAGCATGACACAGAGGGGTTAAAGAAAGGAGGGACAATAGCAGCCTGACACAGAGGGGTTAAAAAAAGAGGGACAATAGCAGCATGACACAGAGGGGTTAAGGAAAGGAGGTACAATAGCAGCATGACACAGAGGGGTTAAAAAAAGAGGGACAATAGCAGCATGACACAGAGGGGTTAAAAAAAGAGGGACAATAGCAGCATGACACAGAGGGGTTAAAAAAAGAGGGACAAGCAGCATGACACAGAGGGGTTAAAGAAAGGAGGGACAATAGCAGCATGACACACAGGGGTTAAAGAAAGGAGGGACAAGCAGCATGACACAGAGGGGTTAAAAAAAGAGGGACAAGCAGCATGACACAGAGGGGTTAAAGAAAGGAGGGACAATAGCAACTTGACACAGAGGGGTTAAAGAAAGGAGGGACAATAGCAGCATGACACAGAGGGGTTAAAAAAAGAGGGACAAGCAACATGACACAGAGGGGTTAAAAAAAGAGGGACAAGCAGCATGACACAGAGGGGTTAAAGAAAAGAGGGACAAGCAGCATGGCACAGGGGGTTAAAGAAAGGGGCAAAGGCAGCATGGAGGGCACAGTGTGATCATAAGGGGGCATAGCGTGGTGATGATAAAGGGGCACAGTAATGTGTGTGTGATGGCACGGAGCTTTTGGCAATGTAGTGTGTGTGAGGTAGATGGTGGCTAATTAATGGCTGCTATTTTGTTTGCGGGGTAATGGGAATACTATTTTAATGTTGGGGCTGGAGGAAGGCCTAATTATTAATCATGGATGTTATTGATTTAACGGTGGGGCTGGCTGTAATTTTCTAAATGTAGCCATTTTTTTTTTTCCAAATAGGTCCTCCAACATTCCATGATCCAGACAAGCCGCAACTAAAGAAGCCAGCAGCCACATGTGGTAAAAGTGAGAAGAACAGGTAGGACAGAGCAGCATAGTGTGTGAAATGTTGTGATTCTAGTAGGGACAATGTCAATGTTTGGTGAGCCCAGTGGGCGCAGGCCAAGACTGAACTCTTTGTGTGCACACTGCATTCTTCTTATACTACACAAGGGTGCTAGATGTCCTGAAAGTCAGGAGTGCTTGGACAAATGTCACGCTCCGCGGAATTCAGGACCTAGTGATTTTATTGTGCTAGCCACGCCCCAACGGTGCATTGCCACGCCCCCAATTGTGTGACCATCCCCATGAAAAATTTTCGGCGCAAATTTTTTTTGCTTACTCAACCATAAGGTGGGGGGGGGCGCCCATGAATTTGTTGTACCGGGGCCCTGAATTCCTCTTGACAGCCCTGCACCTCTCAACTGTACTCATTACTTGCTCCCTTTCACAGTCACAAGATTTTTCTTTTTCAGGCTACATCGACTCTTTGTGGAACTATTTGTGTGCTACATGAAAAAAAAAACAGTCAGTATTTAACTTATGTGCAATTTTTCATCCCTTGCATTGTAACATGGTTTTGTCCAGGAGACTGAAATAAGATACCTCTTCATTTAAGATCCTTAATGAATCAGGCCCCTACTGACCTCCAAAACTACAATGCTATGTAACTGAATCATATAATCCCAGCTTGTGAGCAGCGCCCTCTATCACTATTTTATTTTTTTAACTTATTTTCTCACTGTTCCCCATTGTAAAGCATGTCGCACTATGCTGGCACTATATAAATAAATGTTAATAAACAAGTGACCTAGTACATGTGGGGAAGACCAGACTTAACCACCAAGAGTTTCTATGGCAGGAGATGCCATCTGAAAACCCATGCTATCTGGCCATTCCCTGACCATGGCATCTTACAGCCAAGGCCCATCCACACCTCTCATGAAAGTGGTATATGCTCTTGCATCTGCAGGCTGAGTTGAACTTCCTCAGCTGGGTACTCCAACCCCCTATAAAGGTGGTTTAATCTATGATGGAGTCAGCCCCCACAGAGGTAACATTAGAATTAGTATAACTGTGGACAAAGTTACACTGATAAACCACCACCAAGAGAGACCTATGAGATAAATTGCTAGGAGGATATGCAGCTGTTAACTGTTCTCAACATTGTGGCATTGTCTGATGAAAAGGGGAAGATTTTAAACTTAAAACTAATAAAAGGGATACATACTTAATACATAATGTCATAAAGGTGGAAGCAATTGTTCACATAAAGAAATTTAAATTTACTACTCAAATGCTCATATACACAATAATAATAATTCATATAGTATATATAAATAAATACAATATGCAAGAAATATTTTTTTAAAATTTAAGTAAAAAGTACATGACCAGGGTTAAATAATTGATAGTATAAGTCCATCCATGAATATCCACACTTCATAGTTTAAACCAGGGGTGTCCAACCTTTTAGCTTCCCTGGGCCACATTGGAAGGCGACAAGTTGTTTTGGGCCGCACATAAAATACACTAGCACTAATGATAGCTGATCATCCAAAAAAAACATAGAAAACATTGCTAATGCTCTCAGTGCTTCAATGACATGCTAAAGGCTGCTGTCAAACATCAAGTGATATTGTTACAACATTTTATGAAGGGCTTCAATACAGCAGTCATTAAGACAGGAAGATAAGGTCCGTGATGCTCCAGGACCAGGTAAGTTTATGCACTAGTCAGCGTCCCTTGAAATAATAAAAAACAAAAAACAAAAACAAACCCTTAACTTACCTTTTAATCGGCTTGTTCTCTGATCCTCTTCTCTTGTTTTTTCCGTTTCACTGCTGCTGATAGTTCGCGCGGGTGACTCCTATGTGCTGTGCTCCGCAATGGATGTCGGACGTGATGACGTCACACCCGACATTCACTGCGAGCGCCGCACGGAGGAGGAGGAGACCAGGGAGGGACCGCGTGACCACAAGGTAAGTATTTTCTTATCTTTTTCTTTTTTTGCAGGATTTTTATTTTCATTAACATCGCTTCCCCCTTGCCACAACCAAAACTCCTGCTGGGCCACATTTACAGGCATGCTGGACAACCCTGGTTTAAACTATTCCAAAGGTATAAAAACCTAATTAATAAACAATAGTTCCACCAATGTACTATTATTTCTGTTGCACTGCACCCCCACACAACACCTCTGTCCCCACTTAAACTGTAAAACCCGCATGTCCAAGGGCCCTCTGAACTTATGCCCATACCCAAAAGCCAGATAAGGAGGTGTTTTACTTGCTATTCCGCACCTAGGCCCCCCACACATGGTGACAAGGGGTCACATTCTTTATGACATTGATGCAACAAGGTGCTGGAAACATTCTCTACAGATTGTGGTCCATGCTGACAATATAGCATTACGCAGTCACTTCAGATTTGTCTGCTGCACATTCCGGTGGTAATCGTGTTAACGGGGACGAGAACCCCGACACGATTTACACCTTCACGAACATTCCGATAGCTGAAAAAAAAGAAAACAATTTAAACAGACTTACCTTAAAACCGAAGATCCAGCTCTCTGACGGCAGCCTGTCATTCCGATGAGGCAGCTGTCCGGCACTTCACTTGGACATGAGTGCGCCGTTTATTCCTGTTAATTAAAAGGGGCAATGTTTTGACCCCGCAGGCTTATTGATTAAACAGTAATGAAAAAGGGGTGAACCTAATGATACCACGAACATTAAAGGGCAACAAACTGACCCAAATTAACTCACTCTCTGTCACACACCTGCTGATTCCTTGCTTTCTGCAGATAGCCGTGTTCCTGTTGCAGCTTCCCCAGGATCTGAAAAAAAACAGTTATCACATATTGTGCAACAGATTCAATTTAATGAACAGTATATAGGTGAAAGCTTACAGCACATAGTGGCTCTACGAACTCAAGTTTCATCCTTGCAAAAATCACAAAAACAGATGATAAATAAACTTGATGACTTAGAGAACAGGTCCCGACAAAACAATTTATGATTGGTGGGATTGCTAAAAACTATTAAGTATCCAGTGATGGACACATTCCTATAATCTACTCTCCTGGCTATACTGCAAATCCTCGATGATCAAAGGGTGATAGTAATTGAAAGGGCCAACCGACTTGGCCCCCCAACAAGTTAATATGGAACAGAGACCTAGATCTGGTATATTCACATGCCTAAATTTCACACACAAAGTATTACCTATTGTGACTGGATCACTGATAAATAACATATATGTGGCTGGTTCATGTGGAAATTATTTATTGTAGAAATGTATTTCAATTAGAGGTGCAGGCACCAATATATAATTTTAAATGCACTTATCGTGTTACATTGGGACATGTTTTGTATGGAAATGTCATTGTTTGGGTTTGTAAGGTTGCTAGAGGAAATCTCCAATTAGGCATATGTGGGGAAGGAGTCTGATAGCTGGAAATGCTAACAAAGTTTTTTGATGAAGTGTCAAATGCCTGCTCTGGCCAAAGGCCCAGCAGGGGGTCATTATTGTGTGGCCTTTTGTCCAGAGTGTTCAAACCTTTCTGAACATTGTAAACAGCATGTGATTCAGGAAATCACAGCAAGTTATAGGATATCACAGATAAGTGTAAATATTGTTAGCTTTGAATTGCATGAAAAACCATATTTGGATAAACAAATTGCATCCTGATTCTAAAAATAACTCAGACCTCAAGGGGGCTGGCTTATGCAGTGAGGCTGCGGTCAAATGTGTATAAAAACAGCAGTTTTGTATTAAAAGTTTTGTTTTTCTGATTTCATCTGACCTTAGCACTGGTACCTCCAATCAGTGTGACTGCAAATAAACATCACTTGCTTCAAAGACTTGCTTGAAAATATCTTCCATGCTGAAAATCCTGTGACCTACAGATTAGACCCTAAATCTAATCCGTTCCCGGCTGTTTCTGAGGTTTGGACCCAGCTTTTCCAGGTTCCACCGCACTGCCTGCTACCCTGCAGCTCTGGTCAGTATGATAGGCCAGGGGGGATCCATCCACAGCAACCCTGATCCATAGTAAGAGGTCAGGAGTACCAGCCCAGGTACACCAGTAATGGGGTATACTCGCAGCGTCAGTTACCCAGCAGAAACCCGGTACTGGATACCGATAAGGAGTCCAGTGGTGGCAGCATTTGTAAGCCCCTCCTACTGCGGCAAAAGGGTGCATTTAGGATAACGAATGGGAACGGTGGCAAAGTAAGCCCAGCCGGTTCCCAGCAACAGCAGACCGGGTGGCATAGGCGGTCCATCCTGTCACACCTATGGTCTGCAACTAAAAAAGTAAGCACCATAACCTGAGACTATTCCGCAGAGGTTACTAGAGCGATGAGGGATTTTTCCCTGATATATTCACGATTGATCACTGCAAGCAAGAAATTTGCTTTACTATATCAGCCCAACTCCACATATTTGAGGGTAAAAGACTATAAAGATTTTATGATTGTGGATGAAGAAGAAGAGGCATCTGCTGCGCTGACTGCGGCTCCTGACGATATCCGACTTAAATAGATGATACCGACTCACTTCATTCATTCTGCTCATCATTTTTTACTGTCGCTATGAGTGCACTGTATTCTGTGTTCCATGACTAATCCTTATCTATCAACCAAAGTAATGTATTTTATCATCTCATATTTCTTCTTCTTTCCTAATTCTTCTTTGCCATATGAGAACTGTTTTGATATGATTATCATGTATAGGTATTGGCGTGGAATTTGACATAATTGATTAACTATCAAAGCAACCCCTTCGTACAGTCATGGCCAAAAGTTTTGAAAATGACACAAATATTGGTTTTCACAAAGTTTGCTGCTTCAGTGTTTTTAGACCTTTTTGTCAGATGCTGCTATGGTATGAAATGCTTGTAATTTTACTTCAGAATAAGTGTCAAAGGCTTTTATTGACAATTACATTAAGTTTATGCAAAGAGTCAATATTTGCAGTGTTGACCCTTCTCTTTGAAGACCCCTGCAATTTGCCCTGGTATGCTGTCAATCAACTTCTGGGCCACATACTGACTGATGGCCACCCATTCTTGCCTAATCAATGCTTGGAGTTTATCAAAATTTTGGGGTTTTTGTTTGTCCACCCGCCTCTTGAGGATTGATAACAAATTCTCAATGGGATTGAGGTCTGGGGAGTTTTCTGGCCATGGACCCAAAATTTCGATGTTTTGATCAACGAGCCACTTAGTTATCACTTTTGCCTTATGGCAATGTGCTCCATCATGCTGGAGAAGGCATTGTTTTTTTTATACCAAACTTTTCTTGGATGGTTTGGAGTAGTTGCTCTTGGAGAATATTTTGGTACCATTCTTATTCTGTGTTCTTAGGCAAAATTGTGAGTGAGCCCACTCCCTTGGCTGAGAAGCAACCCCACACATGAATGGTCTCAGGATGCTTTACTGTTGGCATGACACAGGACTGATGGTAGCGCTCACCTTTTCTTCTCCGGACAAGCGTTTTGCCAGATGCCCCAAACAATATGAAAGGGGATTCATCAGAGAAAATGACTTTACCCCAATCCTCAGCAGTCCAATCCCTGCACCTTTTGCAGAATATCAGTCTGTCCCGGATGTTTTTCCTGGAGAGAGGTGGCTCCTTTGCTGGCCGTTTTGACACCAGGCCATCCTCCAAAAGTCTTCGCCTCACTGTGCGTGCAGATGCACTCACACCTGCCTGCTGCCTTTCCTGAGCAAGCTCTTCACTGGTGGTGCCCGATTCCACAGCTGAATCAACTTAAGAAGGCGGTTCTGGCACTTGCTGGATGTTCTTGGGCACCCTGAAGCCTTCTTCACACCTATTGAACTTCTCTCCTTGAAGTTCTTGATGATCCGATAAATGGTTGATTTAGGTGCAACTAGCAGCAATATCCTTGCCTGTGAAGCCCTTTTTGTGCAAAGCAATGATGACTGCACATGTTTCTTTGCAGATAACCATGGTTAACAGAGGAAAAACAATGACTTCAAGCACCACCCTCCCTTCCAGTCTGTTATTCTAACTCAATCAGCATGACAAAGTGATCTCCAGCCTTGTCTTTGTCAACACTCTCACCTGTGTTAATGAGAGAATCACTGACCTGATGTCAGCTGGTCCTTTTGTGGCAGGGCTGAAATACATTGGAAATGTTGTTTTGGGGATAAAGTTAATTGTCATGGCAAAAAGGGACTTTGAAATTAATTGCAATTCATTTGATCACTCTTCATGACATTCTGGAGTATATGCAAATTTCCATCATAAAAACGGAGGCAGGAGACTTTGAAAAATAATATTTGTGTCATGACTGTATTATTATCATACTCCAGTTGGCCTCAGTTTAACCCATTACAATTTTATACCTTTCAGATATACTGCTTTTAATATGTTATGTTTATTCCATTTCTATCACTCTTATCCTGCTTGACACTACAGACTTCCTAGATGTTATTTTTCCCTGCTTCTTTATCATGGCTACAATCAGGGCCGCCAGCAGAGGGGTACGACCAGTACTGTGACCAGTACTGTTGTGAGGGGCCCGGACAGACTAGGGGGCCCGGACAGACCTCTCCTCTCCGTGCTGCCCCTTCTTTCCACGATGCTGCAGGTCTGCCTCCCAAGCACTGATAGGCTGGGAGCGTGGCGCAGTGATGTCATCACTGCGCGCCGCTTTCCCAGTGTATCAGTGACCAGGAGCTGCAGCATCGCATAGGAGAAGGTAAGTTTATTAGGTGTTCATTTTATAGGAGAGTGGCGGATAGAAGAGGGGACATTAACTGTGCCTGGGGGGGAGAGGGTTACATTAACTGTGAGGGTAGGGACATTAACTGTGATTGGGCTGAGAGAGAGAGGGACCTTAACTGTGCCTTGGGGAAGGGAGAGGGGGACATTAACTATGATTGGGGGGGAGGGGGCATTTTTTTAGGGGAGGGGAACCTTTACTGTGATAAGGGAGTGGGGGGAATGTACTGTATTGAGGGATAGAGGGTGTATGTATGGCGAAGAGGGAGGGGGGCCCATGTATGGGGAGGGGGACCCACATAAAGGGAGGGGGGACCCTGCCAGATTAATTGGTACTGGGCCCCACAGTTTCTGATGGCGGCCCTGGTTACACTTGTTGTAATTTGGTGGGTTTATAACCATGCGGTTGAATCACCCACTCTCTGTTAAACTCACATTTGAGACATGTATTTTCAATTTTATTGGTGTACCATATTTTCACATTTTTGATTGTAATGTTTTCATTTGTTTTTTTTTACTTTTATTTTTTCAGACTAAGCACAGATCATAAACGCCTATTATGTGCTAATGCTGTATTTGGGAAAACACAGTTGTATGGGCGGACACTGCTGCATTGGAGCTATTCACTATTACTCTGCAACATGTCATATACATTTTTCTATCATGATTGACCTTAAATTCTGCTCACGGAATGTTGGCGGCATTAATTGCCCAAAGAAATGCAGGAAAATTCTCACATATGTTGACCTATCTAGCATGAAAAGTTAAATATGTTACGACAGACATTACTGACCTATGCCTCTTATAATTCCAAATCAAGGGGGTTGGCAATCCTAATTAAAAGAAGGTCTCCAGGTAGATGTACATTGTAAGTTTGTGGATACTTCTGAATGTTTTCTAATACTGGAAATTTCCATTGAAGCGCAAGACATACTCTCTGTAATACATATATATCTCAACATTTATAGCAAACCATTTTGTCTTGACATGTTAAAACATTTTGTCCGTACATAAGTTTAAAAATAATATTAGGTAATGATTTTAACATGGTGGCATTACACCACCTAGATAGATTTGGGGCATCTCACAGACATAAAAAATACAAATTTGGGATCAATCATTTCATAACACTACTCCAGGTGGTGGATATTTGGAGATTGAGAAACCCTACAACTTCTGATTATATCTGCATATCGTTAGCTCATAACACATTTTCCCATTTTGACTATTTTTTAATCTGCAAAACTTTGCTGACTAGGACACAGCCAACCAAAGCAGAACCCATTGGATCATGCGCCCATTTGGATTAACATTGAAAGGCACAATCCGCAAGGATACCAACACTGGAAATTCCTGACATCTTTAGTCAAATTCAGGCCACTTACCTTCAAAATAATCAAGTCCTTCTGGTGAACCTGACCTTGTTTTATCAAGCTGCAAGGTAATACTAAGAGGGGAAATTATCTCCTATACTAAACAATACAGACGGGACCACTCCAAGGCATATCTGACGGCACAAAAGGGATTAACTGACGCACTCCATAAATTGAAAGCTGATCCGTCTTCCAGAAATAAGGGCATCTATAGCCAAAAGAAAGAAAATTATGACAAAATTTTATCGCAAAGGGGGACCAACTATGCCAATAAACGCAAATTTCAATTTTATAAGCATGGGAACAAATCGGGGAGACTTCTTTCAAACTTGCTTTGGAATGATAGACCCAATGTAAACATCATGGCTCCACGGTAAATTGAAGCTGACATTATCAATATCCTAAAAGGACTTTTACCAGCAATTGTACATCCTAGTAATGGGAATGCCAAGGATGTTATTTGGGTTTAGGTTGGGTTACCAGAGGACACCAGGGACCAATTAGCTGGTTTGCTTGCTCGAATTACGGTGGAAGAAATGCTTAAAATGTTAAATCATCTGAAGTCCTTCAAATCTCCAGGCCCTGATGGACTAAATGGGGAATTGTATAAAATGTTATAGGTACAAGTGGCAGACACACTTACCTGTTTCATTAATTCAATTATGCAAGATAACCACTGCCCTTACACTTTAATAGTCTGATCATTAAAGTCCACCCCAAACCAGGCAGAGATCCTATGGATCTAGGCTCCTGTCACCCAATCTCCTTATTAGATTTAGATTACAAATTTTTTACTAAAATCCACACTGAGAGATTGTGTATAATTTTGGTAGAATTATTTTTACAACTCAGGCGATGTCAGGAAATTGCGACTTCAGGTATTCATGATCCAAATCTTGTGTTCTCGATAGATCCTAAAATAGCGTTTGACCTGGTGGCCTGGGACCACCTAATTGAAACTATCCGTAAATTTCAGTTCCCTGAAACTTTCATAAAGCTGTTACTAGCACTGTATAACCCATATAAACAAGTCATGGCCAATGGCTTAATGTTCCTGGTGGAATCAGGTTTGGAGATATAAATGGTTAATGAAATTCACACACAGTTTATATCTAAAAATAGCTTTTATAAAGATAATACTACAATAAGCAGAGTTTCATAAAGTTAATAACCAATACACTTACCTGAGGTAATGAGTTAGTGTAGATTAGTAGTTAGTCTATTCCAGGGTCCCCTTTCCCTCTTCTGAGGGTGGGGAAAAAAGGTTTCATTCAAACAAACAGGTCCTTTGACATGATTACCGTCCATCCAGAGGTGAGGCTAACTTCTGCACAGTTACAAAAGGACTTCTAGCTCTGCCAAAAACACACCTCAGGCACAACTTAGATTTAAGGTTATAATCATAATTGTGTTAATCCATTGGCTAGTTCCATTACCTTATCTCTACTACGTGCGCAGTGAGCACTGGCCAACACCCCAGAGAAAGTAGGCTTTGGTTCATCTGTCTATTAGCCAATATACACTTGTATTCACTGACACATATACAGAAAAGCACTAAAACTAACAGCAAAATGACACTGAAGACTCCATTTTGTTTCTAGCATTACAAACCACCATTGGTTTTCTTTGGAGTGGCAGTAGGATGAGTATGATAATTCATCCTTCAAATGGGCATCATCAGTATAAACAAACATATTTTTCATAGTGACCATTGCCAAAAAAATAATCTTGTGATATTAGATATCTGTGCCCCCCCCCCCCCCTCCCACCCTATGAGGTGAAAACTGACCTGCTTGTGGTCCTTTATTTTGATAGGAGAGCCACTCTCTCAGATATAGAGACGGAAGTGGAGAAATGGAGATCATATTTAGAATCCTTACCCACAGAAACTAAGGAGACCATCATGAAATTTTTTTAATCCACAACATGGTATCTAATTAGACAAATATGTTGAGACTTATGTACACTTGTATGAGCGTCCCACGATGATCTGTCATATTCCATTACATGTTGTCCTGACTGTCCATGTTTTCCCTCATCCAACCATGCACCCCCTAGTCTACATACCCTTTTGATATTATATCTGTCCAAATATATCTTCTCTCTATCTTAATGTGATATTACTATTTCTTTTTTTTTTCTGTACAGCTCTGTTGCTTAGTTTATCATTTTGTTTCACCAGTTCTTGCGGATTGGTTCTTACTTCCTGTTTAAATGTTTCTCTATTTTACTCTTATACCACCATTTATCTTTTCTTTTCTGCAAATAAACATAAGATTATAAAAATATGTCATGGAAAGAGGAACGTGTTGTGAATTTTGTACAAATACTCCATAAACTGTCGGATTTGAGACACACACACACACACACACACACACACACACACACACACACACACACACACACACACACACACACACACACACACACACACACACACACACACACACACACACACACACACACACACACACACACACACACACACACACACACACACACACACTCTCTATTTGGCCACACCTGTTTATTATTGAATTGAGGTGTTTCAATCAGACCCATTGCCGAAGAAGTATAAAATCAAGCACCTAGCCATGCAGTCTCCATTTGCAAAGATTTGTGATAGAAAATGGGTTGTTCTGAAGAGCTCAGTGACTTCAACTGTGATACTGTGATAGGATTCCACATTTGCAATAAGTCGGTTAGTGAAATTTCATCCCTGTTGGATATTCCACGGTCAACTGTAAGTGATATTATTAGAAAGTGTATAGGAACAACAGCAACTCAGCCACAAAGCGGATAACCATGTAAAATCACAGAGCGGGGTCGACGACTGCCAAGGATGGTTTGAGAATTTAAAGTGGCCCTGCAAAATTTTTTGGAAGTGGCCTCATATGGGCAGGACCATATAAACTGTAGGCGGGGCAAACACAAAAGGAGAAAAGGAGGCGGATTAGCACAAAGTTGACTATGCCACCAGAGGCCTGTAAAGTGCTAGACTGCCCATTACATATCTCCCTTCCCCCAACATTCCCATCCATGGGACAAAAATGAGACAGAGCCCTAAATATGAATTGTCTCGCTGAAATTGGGACAATTGGGTAGTATGGGTATATGAAATTTAGAAAACTCCAACGAGCTCTGGTGTTAAATCAAAAACACCCACATTTAATAATAAGGCCTCCCTCCAGCCCCAAGATTAAAATACTAGTATTCAAATTGAATAAATTGAATAAATAAACCTCTCTCCAAAAGCCCCAGCAATAAATTAATAGTATTCACATTTAATAAATGGCCCTCCTTCCCAAACTCAGCCCCACATTCAATTAATAGACCCAAACCACCCCACCATTAAATTAAAGATCTTGTCACCTCATCCTACATTAATAGGCCCCATTATTAAATTAAAAAACCCCATCATCACCCCACAAAGAAATAGCACTGTCACACGCCGCTCACCCACGACTGCCACCTGAATATCATTCAGTCCTCATTTCTTGCTTCTTCCCTGACTATCAGGCCAGCAATCAGCTCTGCACATGCACAGGTAATCATATTACCTGTGTTCACCTGTCCCGCTCATCCATTGGTTACCTCTCATTTATGAGGAGGAGGAGGAAGAAGAAAGAAGAAGAAGAAGATTACCTGCTTCACTCGATAGTGGTAACTACTGCAGATCATCGCTATCATCTCTCCAATCGTGCTGCTGCAAATCACCTACTATCTCTCTGTGGACTATCACTGAGCATCACTCAGTAATCCTACTCATTTGTGGCTATCTAGTGCCTACATTCTTCTCTGTACGAGGTCCTCTATCACCGCTCACTGGGAACTCCCCTAAAGGGCTGCGACCTGCAGGGTGGAAGCTGCCAAGCCCAAATTCCCTTGTGGGAACCTCTGGTGAAAACCTTCCACTCTGTTAGATTCCGCGCCTCTGGGTGAAGTACCATCAATCCCAGGCAGAATAGAAGGATCCCACTCATCCTATTGAATCCTGACAAGCACCCACCATTAAATAATTAGCCCCAACCCACAGTCCACCTTTATATTAATAGGCTACCTCCCACCCAAATTACAGTAGAGACCGCCCCCCCCCCCTCACTTGGCAGTAAATTAATAGTATTTACGTATAAAAAAATATACCTACCGTATTTCCCCATGTATAAGAAAATTTTGGGTCTAAAAAAAGGGTGCGTCTTATACACTGCCAGCACTATTTACCTGAATGAAGAAAATGATCCCTGGTGTGAGGATAAGAGAGAGGAATCCCCACTGAACCGATCTGCACTTCCTAGTTTCAGGGAAAAGGACCTTCAGGTCCTTCAAATGCCTCCCAGAGTCTCTGATGTCTCGGAGCTGTCAGTCACATGACCGGCAGCTCCGATGACCGCCGATAATTGAGCCAAGAATGTTTGTAGTATGGTATGTACCGTATACATGTCACTATGCTAGATGGGCTATTAGTATTAGGCATGTAACCATAGTTGAGCTGATTAGTAGTTAAACATCCTTAACATAATCATCACTCCATCCACTTTATGTAATACATCTTTTTTTTTCATTTTGGGCCCCAAAATTAAGGTGCGTCTTATACATGGGGAAATACGGTATTTCCCGCAACCATCACTGCCATTAAATAGTTCATATTCACATTTAATAAATAGACCTCATTCCCCAAACTCACACCCACATTCAATTAATAGCCCCGAAACCACCCCATTTTAAATTAAATTACCCTACTTTCACCCCACAAACAAAATAGCACCTATTAGCCACCACCTACCTCACACCCACATTACATTGCCACAAGCCACCCTGTCCCCACACACACTACATCGCCACAAGCCCCCTTGCCATCTCACACACATACAGACATCAGCCCCCCACCTCCTCACACACACGCAGCACAGACATCAGCCCCCCCCCCTCCTCCTCACACACACGCAGCACAGACATCAGCCGCCCCCCCCCCCTCTTCACACACACACACACACACACAGCGCTGACATCAGTTCCCCCACCTCTCCACACTTTGTGGCAATAGTTTGAGGAAGGCCCCTTTGTATTTCAACATGACTGTAGTCCTTGCTTTGTGCACTGGGGAACAAAGACATGGTTTGATGAGTTTGGTGTGTAAGAACTTCACTGGTCCGCACAGAGCGGACCAGTGAAATTGGGACACTTGGGTGGTATGGGTATATGAAATTTAGAAAACTCCAACGAGCTCCGGTGTTAAATCTGACCTCAACCTCATCAAATACCTTTGTGATAACCTGGAATAGAGATTACGAGCCAGGCCTTCTCGCCCAACATAAGTGCCTGACCTCATAAATGCTCTACAGAATGATTAGGCACAAATTTCCATAGAAACACTCCAACATCTTGTGGAAAGCCTTCCAAGAAAAGTGGAAGCAATATATATGAATACAATGTCATTACAGTCCCTGTTGATGTAATGGGCAAGCGTCTCAATATTTTTGTCCATACAGTGTATATACAGTGGGTGAAATAGGTATTGAACACATCAACATTTTCCTCAGTAAATATATATTTAATCTGGCTATCTTTGCAAAGAAATCAAACCATAGATGTCCATAATTTAAGTTTTGTGTAATAATGTGAAATGACACAGGAAAAAAGTATTTAACACATGAAGAAAGGGAGGTGCAAAAAGGCATAGAAAGCCAAGCACCAGCTGAAATCTATCAGTAATTAGAAAGCAATGCTTTCAGCTGGTTCAGTCACAACTCATGGTCTATAAAAAGGTGTCTCATTATGAAGGTGTCACACAGAAACATCTCATCATGGGTAAAAGCAAAGAGCTCTCTCAAGACCTTTGCTACCTTATTGTTTCAAAACATACTAATGGCATTGGTTACAGAAGGATCTCTAAATTGTGAATGTTTCAGTGAGCACTGTTGGTCCCATAATCTGGAAGTGAAAAGAACATCATTTCACCATAAACTGGCCACGAACAGGTGCACCCCACAAGATTTCTGACAGAAGAGTGGAAAAAATTATCAGAAGAGTTGTCCAAGAACTACTTATGGAGAGCTTCAGAAATACCTGGAATTAGCAGGTACAATTGTTTGAAAGAAAACATTAAGCAATGCACTCAACCACCATGGCCTCTATGCACGCTCACCATGCCAGACTCCTTTGCTGAAGAAAAAACACGTTGAAGCTCGTTCATAGTTTGATGCAAAACATTTGGACAAGCCTGTGAAATACGGGGAGAATCTAGTGTGGTCAGATGAGAGCAAAATTTAACTCTTTGGATGCCATAATACATACCATGTTTTGAGGAGAAAAGGCACTGCACATCACCCCAAAAACACCATACCAACAGTGACGTTTGGAGGTGGGAACATCATGGTGTGGGGCTGTTTTTCTGCACACAGTACTGGCATATTGCTTATGCTTGAACAAAGGATGAATGGAAAAAGGTACTGAGACATTCTTAATAAAAATCTGCTGTCATCTACCAGATTGCTGAAGACGAAACGAGGGTGGACATTTCAGCAAGGCAATGATCCCAAATACACAGCCAAGGACACTCTCAAATGGTTTCAGAGAAAGAAAATAAAGCTGCTAGAATGGCCCAGCCAATCACCTGACTTTTGGATTAAATTGAATCCAATTGAAAATCTATGGAAAGAACTAAAGGTCAGAGTTCATAGAAGAAGCCCACGGATTTGAAGACTATTTCCGTTGAAGAATGGGGCAAAATCACACCTGAACAATGTATGCGACTAGTTTCTCAAGACCGGAGGCATCATGAAGCTGTCATTACTGACAAAGTCTTTTGTACAAAGTATTACATAAATTTCAAGAAGCGTGTTCAATACTTTTTCCCTGTGTCATTTCACATTATTACACAAAACTTAAATTATGGACATCTATGGTTTGATTTCTTTGCATGTGCGATTTGCAAGGATTGTTGCTGACGTTTGGTGTAAATTTTTTATTACAATAGCCACATCAAATATATATTTACTGAGATAAATGTTGATGTGTTCAATACTTATTTCACCCGCTATATTATTGTAATGTGTTTTTCTTTGTTATTCAATAAAAAGATTAAAAAAACCAAAACAATATTATTCAGTGGCCCATAGCTGTAAGTGGAAAAATCAATGTTTGCTCATTGTCTGTCCCTCACAAGAATCTTGATCATCTATGCATAGTTGTTTGGGCTTTGAGTTGGTCTTGGGAATGTCCGAATCTAGTCTAAAAATTTAGTAGGTCAAGTTAGTTTTGCCCTTTCTTTTTGGGGAGGGTCAGTTTTTCTTTATATGCCTAGGACTTTATATATTGTTGTAAATTTGCACTCGTAAAGGATTCTAAGGTTCCAATGAAATGTCAATTGTTTCATTACTGGCAATTCTCTTGGTCATCTAATTATTCCATCAGACTGGATAGATTCTTGCTGGGCTTCAGACGGTTTTTGTAATTCTAAGAAATTTATTCAGGTTTTGGAATCCATTTTTGCCAGAGCTGTAGCATACGATACCTGAAAAATTTCTATTTTTGCCAATAAAGGGCATTATTATAAGGAATATACTATTCACTGTTTCAGCAGCTGTAGGCAAGATGCAGTTATTGAAGATGTAATAGGACCCTCATTTCAGTAAGGAGATAAGGGAGAAGAGGGAGACTTTGGTTTAACTGGGTTTTATTTATGATCACCCATTTTATGAGCTTCTGATTTTCACCACAATCTAGTAATGAAGGACATTTTCTATTTTGTCATAGACTGTCCCTCAGTTAGGAAAGATAGGTCATCAGCACTTACCCAAAATTATTTTTTCAAGTAATAGAACTTCCACATCCACTTATATTCTCCCTCATTATATAATGGGACTACATTATGACAGTCCCAACAGTTTTACAGTTGGGAGGGGTGTATGTAAGAAGTTTTTAAGTCTGCAATAGCTATAGATGATAAAACATATAGTAAGGGTTACAAAATATTAGCAGACTACGAATAGTGTTGGGGAGATTGATATTCACATATTTCCTACTCTTTGACCTTTCAACTGTCTTAGGTGATTTCAACATCAGCAACACATCTGCCACTAAACTTATTTGGCTTCCTTCCTTTTTTGGTCTCTCCAAGTGGACTTCATCTCTATCATCCACTATCGAAGTGGGTGATAGAAATGAAGTCCATCGTGGACCTCTCCCGTTTCTGTCCACCTTTAGTTTCTCCAACTTGGCCTTTCCATACTCCAACAACAACCTCCTTTCATTATGCTCACCTCACTGCACCCAAATCTACATGCACAAAGAAACAGCTAACACCGATTTCATTAACTACTCTTTCCTGTAAGTTCATAAATGTCTGATCAGGCTGCCGCTACTTACTAACAAAACAATCACTTCAGCCATCACATAGTCTCTGACGATCCGAACATCAACCATGAAACAGATCTGCCACCCAAATGCTGAAAAAAGAAAATCTCGTTACAGAGCATACTTTCTCCACTTTAAATTTTTCCTTTCACCATACACTGCCATTTCACTTTGTAGGGAAAAATACTTCACTTCTTTAATATCCATCCAGTCTTCTAAACTCAGACATCAGCTTCTCTGCTTCTCCCTCTCCTCCTCCCCCTTAGCCCATTATTTTGCCACCTACTTCAAAGATATAATTGACACTAATTGACAAGATTTTTCCTCTTGTCATATCCCACCTTCTACACTCCACAATCCACCCTTGGTTAATTATCCACAGTAATTGAACACAAAGTCTGCACTCATCTCACCCTGCTCAACCATAGTCCCTTCCAACTTCTCTGTTCCCTTTCCCCTGCTAAATAGCCACTTCAAGCTTAACTGTTCTACCTGCCTCTCTCCACTAGCACATTTCCATCCTTCTTTAAACATATACTCATCTGACAACCCAGCCTCGCTCTCCAACTAAAGCTCTATTTATCTCCTCACCTTTGCCTCTCCACTCATCCTTCTGGACCTCTCTGCTGTCAATGACAGAGACACCCTCTTCTCATGCACACCCTTCACTCCATTGTGTTTTGTGACAGGTTTTTTCTGGTTCACTTCCTACCTATCAAACCTCCTCCTCCACTCCCACTATCTATTGGTGTCTCATTGGGCACTGTTCATGGCCATCTGCTTTTCTGAATGTACACCTTTACTTGGGGAATTATTTTGCTCATTCATCCTCCAATAGCACACACCTCTGATGACAACTAAATTTCTCTCCTTCTCTATGATCTTGTGTAACAGTTTCTCTGCTATCTACATATGGATGTCATGCCGCCACATAAATCTGAACATGCCCAAAACAAATTCCTACAATGTCTCCACGTGTAAACCAGAATGTCTCTCCCACACAACCATTGACTGCATTGGCATTCTTACAAAAACTGCTGCCATTCCATAGCAAATGACTGACATTAAACATCACATCACTTCTGTAGTGTGGTATAGGTTTGGCATGGGTGTATACAAAAGATTTCATGTGTGGTCTCTTCATGAAAGACATTTGCGCCCTATCTCTCTCTCTCTCTCTCTCTCTCTCTCTCTCTATATATATATATATATATTTTTTTTTATTTATTTAGATGAAACACACCCTCTCCTGGAGAAAACTGTACGCATGAGGACCTGTTCTGTCTTTCTAAGTGATTTAGTCATAGACAGATATATGGAGATTGCATGCACTGGATCTAGGATGAGCGGTTTTCTTTAAATCTCACGTGGCTAAAAAGTTGGCTGTACTACTTTCTGATTAATGTGGAATCTGGACACCACCAGTACATTTTCAGAAAAGGCCCTTTGCACCACAGGGCTTACAACTTCACCCACTTTGAGGACAGATGTAATTGCTAGAAAGAAAACCACTTTGAGTCCTCAATCTCCAGGAAACTTTCTGCAGAGATTCAAAAGGGTTAGACCTTTGTGCATTCAGAATTAAATTAAGGGCCCATGTGGCCACAGAAAGCCCCATAGATGGACAAATCCTCTTCACTGCCTGGAAAAACTGAAGAACCAAAGTTTGTAAGGCTAACTTGGTGTCTAAGGGTTATATTTACTAAACGGCGGGTTTGAAAAAGTGGAGATGTTGCCTATAGCAACCAATCAGAATGTAGCTGTCATTTTGTAGAATGTACTAAATAAATGATAACTAGAACCTGATTGGTTGCTATGGGCAACATCTCCACTTTTTAAACCCGCAGTTTAGTAAATATACCCCTAAGTGTTGAATGTGGACACTTTAAGAGTATATGCTGGGTGAGTGAGAATACTCTTTTAGAATGAATTGCAGACCAAAATGTGCTGTAATTTTCTATTTTAAATGGACACCATATTTCAGTTTAAAGATAGACAGATATCCTGGCCTGAACTGGAAATAGTAGGAACAGTAAAGCTTCATTTTTCATGGTTTCCATGTTGTATGAATAGGCCAGACTGCAAAAGCACGTTATTAGCATAGACATACCCACAAAGGCAAAAAAGGGCTTTAAAAAAAAAACTAAGTTTCAACTATTTTTAGCATAGACATACAATTGGATTTTCCACTTTGAAGTCATTTAATGTATTAGAATAACCATGCGTGAGACAGCTATGCAATGTACACTCCACAAAGATAGAGGGAGCCATTGGATACACCTGTTTGTTATTGTCTATAGCAGTGGTTCCAAAACTTTCTCAGTTCAAGGCCCCCTTAGGGTCACCATAATTTTTCCAAGGCACCCCTAAGCAAAAATAATTACCAGGTAGTCCCAATTTTTAAGTAGTTGGGTCAAAATGACGCAAGATGTATTTAGACCCCTTCACCATCACATTGTACCTCTTTATCACTGCGCCCCTTCGCCATCTCACACCGTGTCCCCCCTTCAGCGTCTCACTCTGCCCCCCTCCTTCAGCGTTTCTCTCTCTCCCCCCCTCCTTTAGCGTGTCTATCCCTCTCTGTGTCCCCCTCCTTCAGCATCTCTCTCTCTCCCCCCTCCTTTAGCGTCTCTCTCTCTGTGTCCCCCTCTTTCAGCGTGTCTATCCCTCTCTGTGTCCCCCTCCTTCAGCGTGTCTCTCTCTGTCCCCCTTCACTCTCCGTTCCTTCACTTACCTTCATTCTTCATGTTCCGCTGTCTTCTGTCCTCTCTGCTGCCGCTCCTCACTGATGCTGTTGGACGTGATGACGTCACGGCCAGCAGTCAGTGATGGCAAGGATCCAGCGCTGGATGGGTAAGTTTTTTTTTTTTTTGGAGGGTGATCGCGGCACCTCAGGGAACCGCCGGTCTATAGTCATACACATAGCCAGCTCCAATCTCTCAAAATCTTTAATAAAAGACTACATTTCTGATCAGCTTTATGACAATCTTAAAATAGTTAGGCAGATGAAGTTGGGCTGTGTTAATCAGCTTTAACCAGTCAAAGGTACATCACTATATTAATATTACTTAGACTAACACAAAGTTCTGGGACAGCCTACACATATTTAGTGCTACCACGCAGCTATTTAATAGTACCAGAGATGCATGGCATACTCTACTCTAGTGTATTTTCACATTTGCATATCACCATGTTTCCATTCATTAATGCTTTCCCTGAGTTGTCTGTCAAGTAATTTGACCAATGACAGAATTCCATTGTGAGGTATAAGCCTCTATGACTCGCATGGTTTAAGCAAATATGCATATAAACTGAAAAACTGTTTTACTTTTTAGCCTCTTTACATAATTAAGAATTTCACATCAAATAACACGGCATTGTCAGATACACCTATATTAGTAGAGAGAGAATTCTTTTTTTAGAGTGAATTTCAGACTAAAATGTGCTGCCATTTTCTATTTTAAACAGACACTATATTTCAGTTTTAAAGAGATATCCTGATTTGAACTGGAAATAGTGGGCACAGTAAAGCCTGATTTGTTATGGTTTTCATGTTGTGTGAATAGGCCAGACTGCACAAGCACTTATTAGCATAGATATACAAACAAATTAATTTTTCACTTTGAAGTCATTTAATGCATTAGAATTACCATGTATGAAACCGCTATGCAATGTTCACTGCACAAAGATAGAGGAAGCTAGTTGGTACACCTGTTTGGTATGGTATTGTAACAATTTTAAGATGTAGGATTCCTTGTTAAACCAGATTGGCGATGGCCGACCAAGACTTACCTGGTTTTTCATAAAGAACCTCAGCAAGGCAAATTGAACTTTGCTGCTGCGAACCTGCAGGTTGCAGGCCCCTGACCCATGCCTAGGTGTAACACACAATACTGAACACAGGAGAGGGAAGAAGCAATTGGCAGCAGAGTCTAAATAGGTACACCAATGGTTAATAAGTTCTGGTGGCAGGTGGAGTCAGAACAAGCTGGGGTCTGGTACACAGGAGGACAATGAGGTAGAATCAGGAGGCAGGTGGATAGTCAGAACGAAGCCGGAGTCTATTACACAGGAGAGCAATGCGGTAGCAGAATCAGGAGGCAGATGAAGTGTCAGGACGGAGCCAAGGTCTTGTACACAAACGGTCAATGAACAGAATAGCAACGCAGGTAGCGAGAGCACAGGAAGCGAACAAGGATGGGGAGTCAGACAAGCTGAAACACTTGTTGCTCTGAAACTGCTACAGTTTCAGAGTGAGGTTTATATACTCTGCAGAAAGACTATGTTGCCTCACAGACACGATCACATGACCGCCCGAACCAGGAAGTGCTGAGTTCTACACAGAGAGAAGAAATCGGCAACACAGGAGTGAGGAGCAGGTAAGTTTGTGACAGGTCTATAGCCAGCTCTAACCTCTCAAAAGACTACATTTCTGATCAGCTCTATGCCATCCTTTAGAAAGTTAGGGAGATTAAGGTGGGATATGTTAACAATCAGCTTTAATACTTCAAAGGTATATCATATTAATGTTACCTAGATAAAAAAAAATTCAGGACAGACTACACATATCTAGTGCTACCAAGCAGCTATTTAATAGTACCACAGGCAAGTCATACTCTGCTCTAGTGTATTTTCACATTTGCATATCACCATGTTTCAATTGGACCAATGACAGAATTCCTTCTGCACCACGAGAGGTTTCTCTCCACACTGAGCTTGTGTTAGGACACCTGCATTACGTGTACCGCCCCAGTCTACTCCTCACCTGCCACTATCTTCTGAGTGGAATCTGCAAAATCTCTACATAGCGGCTTCAGAAACAGAAGCCAATTACCAGAGCAAGTTACCGGCTTCTGGCTCTGAAAGACTCACATGAAAAATAAAAGGAAGGAAAGTAGAGACAAATGGCTCCCTGGATATCAACATAGTGCATTTTACACGGTTACAGAGTATCTGATGTTTTCTGCACCAGGTTTATTTCATTGCGAGGTAAAACCCTATATGACTCACATGGTTTAAGCAAATATGCATATAGACTGGATAACTTTTTCCTTTAAGCCTCTTTACATAAATGAGAGAATACTTTACATCAAACACCATGGCATTGCCAAAAACAACTATATTAGGCGAGTGAGAATTCTCTTTTAGAATGAATCACATACCAAAAATTTGCTGTCATTTTCTATTTTAAATGGACACCATATTTCAGTTTTACAGATAGATATTCTGACTTTAACTGTAAATAGTGGGCAGCGTAAAGCCTCATTTTTATGGTTTCCATGTTGTATGAATAGGCCGGACTACACAAACACTTATTAGCATACTTAGAATTAGATTTTAGACTTTGATGTCATTTATTGCATTAGAATTACCATGTATTAAACGGCTATGCAATGTATACTGCACAATGATAAAGGGAGCCAACTCAAACCAGCTTGTAATAAAGTACCGATTAGAGTACTGATACCCTTTCATTCTGAGCAGGTTCATCGCAATCTCCACACCATCAAAGCAAGCCTCTCTGGATTTGAATCTAGAAGCAGGCCTTGGCATAGTAGACCTGAGCAAGGAAACAGCTGAAGCCTTCCCAGGTGGAATGTCCCAAGGAATGGCTGTAGCATCTGTCCCTTCTGATTCTGAATCAGTTTTGAGTGAAAACCTATTCACCTTCGCATTTCTTTTCAACACTATGATCTCCACCTGAGGAAGGTCATACCTTTTAATCAGTGACTGGAACATTTCCTGATGTAGGCCCCACTCTCCTAGACAATTTTGCTTTCGGCTCAGGTAGTCTGCTACTACATGCTATCTATGCCTTGTAGCATTGCCTGGTGCATCGCTGGGATCCTTGGAAAATATAATCCCCTCCATACACGAAACAAACACTATATGTCTTACCTGTCTCTAGAGACAGGAAGAGACACACGGAAAGAAAAGGGGCTGCCTTAGATACCATACAGTGTGTGTTTGTTACACGTCTCTAACCTGGAAAGGGAAGATACCCACAGTTCTGGCTGCCATGGGGTCCAAAGGAGAAAAAGTTAATTTTGAAGGCATGCATTAAGTACTGTAAATAGACTGGTAAGGTGGAAGGCACGTGGGAATGCCATGGAAAAGGCATTTTGGTATGGAGTGATTTTTTTTTTGGGGGGGGGGGGGGCTTAAGAACTAAACCATTAACTTGCCTATCCCCATGTGTTCTTAATATGGCTCTACCTAAGGAGTTTGCTGTGAACCCTCACACAGAATATATACTGCTCCATCAGGGAGTTTTTAATTAGAGATAGAGATGCTACCCCACTGTGAGTAAAGTAGAAGGGGGGAAATTAAATGTAAAACAGTTATGTTCAACATAGATAGCTAGTTATTTGCCGATTTGCTGACAGACCGAGGATCTGCTTGGATGGCAGGTAAGAAACATGCATGGGAATGTGTTTTTTTGAGGTGAATGTGTTTCTGCATGTGAGAGGGGAAATGTTACTATAGAGATGAGGGTACACAACGGTGTAAGGGGGGGGGGGGGGGTTTGGAATATATTAATATACAAATGATTGGGGGGAGGGGCGTATATTACTATAGAGTAGATGTTACTCAGGGGAAGGGTTTAAAAGAGAAAAAAAAAAGTGTTACTACAGAGGTGAGGGAGGTTATATGGGTTGCAGTGGATGGCCACGATCCCTCTAGTTGTTCCTCAGACAAAATTTTGAGAATTTGAGATGTGAACTGTCTTGCTATCTTCAGAGTGTTGACAGCTTTCTATAATAAAAGATCCTCTGGTATAGTTGCTGTGCTGGGAGCCGTTACAGGGCATGCTAGGTTTCTAATCCTATCTTTAGGAATGTCACCTTTGATCCCACTTGCGAGACTGCAAGAGGCACACTCCAAAGGAATATCTCTGCTATTTGCACTGCATCACTGACTGACCAATCTCAAGTGCATTCTAGATAACCATTTATACAAGACACTTAAAACACCTACAAGGATCAGTTTTTTCTCTTTTGACAGCTATCTGGCACTACTGGAAAAAATGTTGTACACCCTTCTCTGAATAGATCAGTATTACTCACTAGATTGCAACTATTTCACTTTTCACTTGGTGTGTTGTCGTAACGCCATCTAGTAGCCCGATTATATTATTACCTAATAACTGATCTCTATAACACATTGTTTATGTATTCAATATTTCATATCCCTTATAGGAATTGTCGCCTTAGACTCTTACCTTAATTCACCCTAATAGACACGTGTTTTGTATTACTTGAGCCTGCTCACGTATTCGTCACTCACTATTGCTCACTCATACTAACCTTGTGGTAGTATACACTCTTGTGCCTAGTGGATGCTCAGTCTTATGCTAAATAGAATGTAGTTGCTGTACTTATTTTTCTCCTTTGGGAAGATATTGTACCTTTTCAATATGATAGCCTGATATTCAAAATCTACTAGGCTCCTCTCCCCCTTCCGTTTTACCCTTGCACTGGCAGTTTGTATGCCTGATGGACAGATTTTTACATAAGCAAAAGCTGGTGGTCTCCAATTCTCAATCAAACATGGGTAAACCTAAAGTACAGATTACTCGCACTGCCCCCCCATCTCCACCTAAAAAATCTGGCGATCCACCCATTGACACGCCAATGGCAGATTCTATTCACACCTCATCCTCTATCTCTGCAGTCGAATTCTCTGCTATGTTTATGCCCCTATTAGAGAAAAGGTTTGAGGACCTGCATAAATTTGATTGACAATACTATGACTGTGATTGCTGCAAATACTAATCGTATTGCTGAGGTTGAACAGAGAGTTGGTGGTGTGGAGGATAATATGATTACTGTTCAAAGCACAATAGAGAAGCAGGCCAAATCCCTACAAATTTTAACTGATAAAGTAGATGATTTGGAGAACAGAAACCAGAGTAATAATCTTCGCTTCATAGGCATACCGGAATCTGTCAAAGGACCACACCTGGTCCAATTCCTTAGTGTTGCCCTTCCAATGGGTCTAGCACTGGAGCAATCCATGGATAAACCTCAGATTGAGAGGGCTCACAAGAAAGGGCAAGAACGTGAAGGGGAACGATCTAGGCCTAGGCCAGTTATTGCTCGGTTTTTGGACTACCGTGCCAAAGACACCATTTTGGGAGCATACAAAAAGAGCCGGGGGTTGGTAGTGGAGGGCCATAAGATACTTATCTTTCAAGATTTTTCAGTACTTGTTTCCCAAAAGCGCAAAGAATTTGCATCAGTATGTAAACACTTGATTGATAACAACAAACGTTTTGCACTTTTATACCCGGCCAAACTTAAGGTGACCGAGAACGGCCAAACTATGTTTTTTGATGACCCGGTTGAAGCAACACGCTACTTTCTACCAGCTCCGTCCTCGCATAACTCACCGGGTAGGGAAAGACGGTGACACTATCGCTCTATGAGATTTTGATATTTTATTTAACTATGTTCAGGATATATTCCTGATTTGCTCAGGTATTTCATGTTATAATATATATCTAGTTTATTATGTCTTCCCGACATTCAATAAGTTCAAAATTTACTTGTTAATTGTTTTCTTGGTACATCCCGACTCTTGGTCTGGGATCTACCTTTGTTTATGGTTGGATAAGGAAAAAAGAAAATGTGGTTTGAGGAATGTTTGCTTATTTTATTATTTCATCCGAGGTCAAACTCAAGAATGAATCCGAACAGACAATGGAGAGGCCGGGGTCAACTTTCTACTTTGCGCTCACCCTTAATCTGGATGTGGAAACTCCATTTCACTAGGCCGCGGCCAATTGTGAGTACCCTGCCCCTGGTTGGGGGGACGAGCTAGCCATGTCACACCCACAACATATTAACACACCCGCTCCATCTACATCACCGTCCCTTAAAATCCTCTCTTGGAATGTTGATGGTTTAAATACTCCTGTTAAGAGGAAGAAAGTTCTCTTACATATGAAGCGCTTTGGACCAGACATCATCTTCTTACAAGAGACTCATTGGAGGATGGGGGATTCATGGTTGCATGATTGTATCTCTGCACCCTACAAAAACAAATCTAGAGGGGTGGCTGTTTTGTTGGGAAGGAAGTTGCCATATAGTATTGACCCTGACGGTCGTTACATTCTATTGGATATCCAAATTTGTGACTATAAATATACACGCTCCAAACGATCACGAGAGAATTCTTCCAAAATATATCACAAATATTAGCCTCACGTGAAACACATAGCTTGATAGTTGGAGGGGATTTTAATGTCATCGATGATCCTTCCTTAGATAGACAACCGTCCCTCTCCGACACTAATCGAGCGAATCTACATGTCTTACCTAGGTTTAAGATCACACATAGCCTAACAGACCCCTGGAGACTTTTAAATCCTACAGAGAGATCATTTACCTTTCACTCTGGGGTTCATAACTCTTTTTCTCGATTAGACTATGTCCTGATAGCGGACCATCTTGTATCTGAGGTCATGAAGACAGACTTAGGCAATATTGTAGTCTGATCATGCACCAGTACACTTGTCTTTGCGTCTCCCGGTGGTGGGCCCTGGAACTGCCTCGTGGAAATTCCCCTCATATTTATATACTTCTGAACATTTTAGTCAGTATCTTCGCAGCCAGTGGTTGGAATATGTTGACAACAATATTGAACACTTAGATAATTCTGTCCTATTCTAGGAGACGTCTAAGGCAGTTTTAAGAGGCATTATTATGTCTTATGCAGCAAATAAAAGAAAAGAGGCCGCTACTCGTTACCACTCTCTAGCCCAACAGGTGAGATTATGCTTTGACGCATTTACATCTAACCCTCAAGAAGTTTCTCAGGCCAATTACAAATTAGCAAAGCAAGCCTTGGATGGTTTCCTCTCGGTTCAAGCTTAATCAAAGCTCGACTACACTAAAAATAAGTACTACCGTTGGGGCAATAAAACTGGAAAACTTTTAGCTAATATGTCTAAAACAGGGGTGTCCAACCTTTTAGCTCCCCTGGGCCACATTGGAAGACGACGAGTTGGTTTGGGCCGCACATAAGATACACTAACAATAACGGTAGCTGATCATCCAAAAAACCATAGAAAACATAGTTATAGTTATATATATATATATATATATATATTATATAATATATAAAAAAAAAGATATATATATATATATAAATATATCCTTTTTTTTTCAAATCCCCCTATACTTACCATTCAATCGCCCTGTTCAAAGAATCCTCTCTAGTTATTATACTATAATCACTTTTTGTATTGTTTCGATGCAATATCAATAAAGTGCATTTAAGCCAGGCATTGTATATCAGGGTGCCCTGACCAGGCCTGCGATACCTGAAATATACATCAGTGACCCCAAATTGTGACCTGTTTTGCTAATTACACCACTATGTTAGTTAAGGGATAACAACTTATAATGGGCCAAAGAGAATAATATATAATGCCCCATTAGTATTACAAGTAGAAGTATGTAGCAGGGAGATAAGGTCCATGATGCTCCAGGACCAGGTGACTTTTATTCACTGGTCAGCATCCCTTGAAATAATAAAAAAAAAAATCCCCCTTAACTTACCTTTTAATTGGCTTGTTCTCCTGTCCTCTTCTCCAATTCTGTGCTGCTGATTGTTTTTCTCACGCGGGTGACTCCTCTGTGCTGCGCTCCGCAATGGATGTTGGGTGTGATGACATCACACCCGACATTCACTGCGAGCACCGCACGGAGGAGATAAGGGAGGGAGCCGGAGTACCAGCTGACGTGACCGCAAGGTAAGTATTTTATTTTCTTTTTTTTTTTGCAGGATTTTTTTTTTTCCATTAACAGTGCTGCACCTTTGCCACAACCAAAACTCCTTCTGGACCACATTTACAGGCGTGCTGGGCCGCGGGTTGGACAACCCTGGTCTAAAATGACTAAACGTAGAAACCATATAGTAGCTATACAAACATCTACTAATACCCCCTTACTATGAACATCTGCTGAAATTGCAGAAGCATTCGTTGATTACTACAGAGATCTTTACTCTGACATTCCACCAGATAACAACCTGATAGACTACTAGACGAGGCAGACTTACCTGTTCTATAGGACTCTCAGAGGGAACTCTTGGATGCGGATATAAGCTCTCAAGAAGTGTTTGAAGTAATATCAAAGCTTAAACTTCACAAGGCTCCTGGGCCAGATGGATTTACAGGAGAATATTACAAATTATTAAAAATTAAAATCACGCCCATCCTCCTTGATTTATACAAAACGATTCATTGTTCACATCCCCCTATTCTACATTTAATAGGGCATTTACATCCCTCATTCCTAAGCCGGACACTGACCCCAAACTATTAGCCTCATATCGCCCCATCAGTGTTGAATTTAGATTTCAAAATTTTGTCAAAAATCATGGCAAACAGACTTCAAAGCATTATACCCTCGCTACTGACGGAACATCAATTAGGCTTTGTTCGTGGCAGGCACTCTGTTAAGGGATTTCGCTCAGCTATTGCTGCCATAGCGGCTTCCAAAGGTATGAGTACTACCAATAATGTGCTGGTCAGCCTAGACGCCCATAAAGCCTTCGACACTGTATCTTGGCCCTTTATGTACACAATTTTGCAGAGGCGTGGGTTTGGAAGGGACTTTATTGATTTGATCAAATACTTCTATAATAAACCAATAACTTCCCTTCTAATTAACACACTTCAATGGGCTCCCATAGAAATGCACAGAGGGACCAGACAGGGTTGCTCTTTATTATTATTGTTTAATTTATCATTAGATCCAATGTTAAGGGTTCTTCAAAATTGGCCAGTCATGTAAGGGATCCAAATTGGTGATGAGAGTATCCGTATTACGGCATTTGCAGATGATCTTTTATTATACGTGTCCAACCCTGAGGCCGCTCTGATTCCCCTGATGTCAAAGATTGAGGAGTTTGGATCTGTCTCTGGATTCAGGGTCAATTTCAATAAATCAACTGTTTTCTCTCTGGGCATGGATAGACATAAACCCAATTGGGCATCTAACACTCCCTTGATGTGGGAGATGAATTATATATCCTACTTGGGGGTCTTCCTTCCTCGTAATCAACATAAGACGTATAATCAAATCTATAAAGATAGAGATAAAAGGGTGGGAGAATTTCAATGTTTCATATCTGGGTAGAGCGAATCTCTTGAAGATGATGTCCTTCCCCAAATTGCTATATCCTCTACAAACATTACCCTTACTTCTCACAAAATCAGATGAACATTTATTGAATTGCCTATTCCGCACGTTCATTTGGAGGAAAAAACGTCCCCGTATCCCGTTTATCAAACTACAACAGTCATCTTCCAATGGAGGCATCAACTTTCCCAATATAGTTCTGTATAGTTACACTGCACATTTACGGTACTTGAGAGATTGGATATCACAAACTAGTATTCTATACCATTTTGGCATTGGAAAAACAATTTATACCTTCTATGCATATAAAGTCCTTTCTTCACATTCATGACCAGGAAATATCGATAGAATTATTAGATAACCCACTGGTGATGTCTGCGAGAAAGATTTGGCACATTCTTCGACATAAATTTCATTTAAATCCTTACAAATCTGTACACCTTCCTTTTGTTGGTAATCCTGATTTTCAGGATGGCATGGCAGCTCGTCCCTTTAAGACATGGGAACAACAGGGTCTATACTCTGCGGGTCAATTGATGGATAAATCAACCAAGAAACCATTGCGTTATGCCCAAGCTAGTGAAAAATTTCCATTTCTAGGCCCTTGCTGGATGACATTTCTCCAAGCCCAACATTATGTCAAGAGCTTAATTGTTTTTTTTCTCAGACATAGATTGGGATAACCCATTAGACAATATACTACTCTCTAAATCCCCCAAACAAAAAGCTATTTCAATTCATTATAGACTCCTGAGAAACAACATAGACTATTCTACCATACGCTCGGGCCTTGCTCAATGATTATTGATATTCCCGCACTTAACTAATGAAATTTTGCTTAAAAACTTAAACATCTCGATCAGATTACTCCCAGCCTCTACATATGTAGAAATGTTCCTCAACATATTTCACAGGGGATATATATCTCCACATCGCAGATTGGCTATGGGTCTGTAAGATAACGATAGGTGTCCTAAATGTGGGATGGGAGGGGCAGACTTGTTTCATTGTTTCTGGGGATGTCCGGTTATAAGAGGGTTCTGGATACGCGTGTGGAGGTTTGCTACTGCTGATCTGGTAAATTATCTCCCTTTCACACCAGACTGGGCTATATTGGGCATTCTCCCACCAAATGCCCGCACATCCAGAGGTGGCAGACGTCTGCTGCTGATTATTTCGGCAGTGGCAAGAAAATGCATCCCCCACACTGGACCTCTTTAAAGAAAAAATGTTCTTTGCCATGAAAATGGACTGGGTGGAAGCCTCCCTCCAAAAAACAAATACACAGGGAGATTTTTTGACACTTGGGAGAGCTTTGTTGGCACTTTGTCAGTCCCGCTGAGAGAACAAATACAAAAATGTTTTCAACACACCCTTTGGTACGAAACTAGAATATTCATGCAAGACCCACCTATCTTTCTGGACTAGGAGAGTGCTTGTGTTGCCCGGTCTCTCCAGGCTTTTGTATCTTATGTGTGATATCATATTTATAGTTCACTTCAGTAACTCACAGATGACGACCTTCCTCATACTATGTGTCATGGTTCATGATTATTAAGTATAAACATATCTTTGTTCTAATTTATTTACTGATGTGTACATGTTTGACATTCAATAAAGAAATATATAAAAAAAAAAAATGTTACGCACTACTGCTGTTGCATAATCTTGGGTTTGTAGTCGGTTCTTTTTAAAAACAAGTGAGTTTAAAGGTAAGAAGTTTACTCTGATGTGGGAAATTACTAATTGGTATATTAAGTTTCTTTGCTCAAAGTTCCCTAACTAAATACATGGAGAGTACAGGAATTATTCACGGTTTTATAAAACTGGTCAAATTACAATAAGGGGGAGGGAGGGGCTTAAACACTTTTTAATAGTAGAACTTTATTAGAGGTTAAAACAAAAAAGGATATACCACACTAATACATATGTAAATACACACACATACAGTATATACACGCACACACCACATTTGTAGGATCACCCTTTAAACAGACATTTTATCTTTAATGCATTAAAATGTATGTCACTTTTGCTAGAATGCCTAATATGGTGTGTGCAGTGATCCAGGCAGTTGGTATAGCCATAGTATAAATTTAACATCTACCGAGGTACAGCCAATAGCAATGAGTATAGAAGCAGTGGTAAATGTAACCATCTTCACCACATTAGCATAATCAATGCATATTCACAATGATCTTTACATAAGATGCAATAATGAAAGTGAACTGGCAACTGCAACCAAGCACACAATTCAACCTTGATTGTTTGAGCATATTAATATATGTACTGCATGATTCTAAACACAATCTTGTGAAGTCTGAGGGCATGCATTACTTTCTATACAGCCATCAGTACATTCATAAAATCAGTATTATCGCAAATTTCAGTATGAATTCTGCTTTATTGGAGACATATGAATTTCTTTTTGTTTAAAAAAAAAAAAAAAAAAAAAGCCTGAAGTTTTCCAACTGTACTGTGATGTACAAATTAATCAAAATGGTTTTAAAATATTATATATATTTGTAGATCAGAAAATCTATAACTCTGTATATAACAGACTTTTTTGTATTGCATTTTCAAGCTTGAAGAGGAGCTGCACCAGTTTCTTCACTGAAGGTTATCTCCATCTTGCATGATGAGCTTTGAGCATCTTCATCTAGGAAGAGATACACAAATTAATTACAAAATAAATCTACATGCTTGCTGAATTTAAGATATTGGAAAGTATTTGCATACTGGCTAAAACTACTAAAAACCAAAAATATAAAATTTGTAAGATTTACAAACAAGTTTTAGACAGTTCAATTGAATATATATTTAGATTACATTAGAGATTGTGTATTAAGTTATTACTCTCACCAAACTGATTGGAATTAACTCTGTTTTGGGTTGAAGGTTCCAAGTTAAACTTCATCCCAAAAGGTTAAATATATGTGGTTTGCAGGTTCAGAACAGCCAGTGGGATCATCCCTGACATCCACTGCTGCATCGCTCATGCTAGCAGAATACTGTACAACACTTTGCCAGCCGGGAAAAAAGGCAAGCAGAGGTGAACACACAATACGTCAGGGAAGCCCCCTGGATGACTTGATATTTGGGACCCCAAAGCTACGTAACCTTTTGAAATGTGTTTAATTTTAAAATTCTATTTAGGGTGTCAGTGTGTTCTGTGCACAATTGAACCATCAAAACTACAGCTACCAAATAGAAGCTTGTTTTATTTTCTAAAAAACTAGGAGTGAAAATCTGATTGTCTACTTAAGGATTCAGCACATTACAGTTTTACTAATCCAAGCCACGTGTCTTACTTTAACTAGCTTACATTCTATTTTTTGTTCAACAGAAGCAAATCAGGTATCATTAGAATTTAAAGGGCATGATAATTAAATGGATACATTTTATTTAGTTTTGTTACACAAACAAGAGTAGGATTTGGGTACTTCTAGAACATTGAGTTAACCACAATTTACAATCACATCTGTTTGATGTTAGGTTCATTATAAAGGGATCGAGTGTATTCCAACTTTTTGGCATGTGGAAAAACCTGATAACTTACAATGTATTGAAAAGATGTATACGTCAATGCTTGTAATCACTTTAGTGGAATAATCGAGTCATGGCTGCCAAATGAGCACTATTCTATGCATAAAATGATCTTGCATAGGGGTGAGTTGATAACTAATTTAAACCAATAGGTATGTGACATGGATATGAACAATGAAATGATTTCAGAATTAGCTGGCTTTTATTGGCAAACAATAGTTTTAAGATTATGTAGTACAGGTCTCTGTCAAGCATGTAAAGAATTGTAAAGAATTACTTGTCCAGCTTTTATCAATAGTTAACATGGAACAAAAGTTTGTTTATTGGCTGTTGAGAAAACAGTTTTGAAGGGCCGAGATGCTTTATTAAACTAGGATTCAGTTTTCGAGGAACAGAGGTGCCCACAGGCACAATAGTAAAAATTCTACCTCAACAGGTCCACCAATGGTAGGGGGGGGGGGGGGGGGGGCAGGAATTTGGCATTAGAGCTTGGCACTTGGGACCTGTGCATAAGAGCATATTTTTTCCGACTACTTTTTATATAAAAAAAGAAAGAAAAAAACCCCCACATAAAACAAAAACCCCACATTAGAAATGCATCATACTTAAAGCAATACATGCACAAAGGACCCTTTTTGGTAACAAACATCTAAAAATAAACAAAAAAAAACCCAAAACCCCCCAGAAAAATAAAAATTACCATGCCTTTTAGATGATTATCAAAAAGCCCACATCCACAGGGTATTAAGTGAGAAATTTGTAATGGCTTTCATAAGACATTAGTACAATAAACAACTAAATGAGTGATTTACAAATACCCCCTCTCCAAGCGCATCTATATGAAACTTGTGTGTTCAATGATCGAGTGTCAATCATGTTGTGTGGCAAGGAGTTGATCATAAAGGTCCGCACACTGTAGGAAGGCATATAGGTTTAGCAATCATTCCTTCAATGTAAACCCTGCTATTACAAGGGTATTACTTTGCTATTACAAAGGCAACGTTTGGTGGCCCTTACAGAAACCATATTCTTAACACAATGGAGGTAAATAAAGGTAGTTGACTAGGTATAGGGAAGACTACCTAAAGTTGCAGAAAGGTAGTCCACCACACCCGAGTGAACATGTGTTACAAAAATAAGCCTAGGCCTGAGCACAGGTTTTAGTGATGTGGGGTATGGTCCAAGTAGCTGTGACTAGGTACAGCATACTCAGATATCTGGTTAACGAGGCATCTAGAGACCCACTGGTTCAAGGATATTATTATATCTGACAAAATATTTTATTGAAGTGGGTCTGGTTTATCGGACTTTAAAGATCATATGTTCTGCAGGTTTTCCAGAATATAACATCACATGCTTATAAAAGAAGACCCCTGAAACATCTTGTAAGGAAATAACCGAGTCTTTAATGTTGGGCGAATCCGTTTGATAGCATATATATGTTTCCAAGTTAAGGCTATAGCAATTTTCCTGAACACTATTAACATGCTTAATATAGAAAATTTCCCCACATCATCTCTTGAAGCACCAAGAATGTCTCAACCTCAAACCAGGACAGGAGCATTTGTAGAATGCACTTCATATATAGATCAGAGAAAACTGGAGAACCAATAAGTAGAAAGTCTATGAAGGGTCATCAGTAGAAAGGGCACCTGGACAATTTAAGTTTCTTGATGACTACCTTCACAGGACCTAAGTAAACATTGTGCTGCATCTATGACTCATACTGCCAAGCCTCAAATTCTTTTCTTCCCAAAAATTAGGTTTGTTTTTTTTTTTTAATAACCAGAGCCAATATGTAAATTCCACCTATAGTACACTTTTCCTCTACATTGGAATACCACCTTAGTAAACAAGACAAATCTCAGGACCTTGAAATTAATCTGTTTTATCTTCACTCATGTCTATGTACACACAGTAATAACTACATGGTTTAAGTAGGGTAGCATTCTATGTAATAGAAAATATACATTTTCAATGTATAATTGTTGGCATGGCCGACATTCCACACACACCTCTATATGGTTCAAAAGGGAATGTGTAGGCCTCAACAAGAGATCAGGCACACATGTTATAAGGCACACCAAACACACAAGTCTTATTCCTTAGTTATTTCTTAAGATCCTTACCTGGATGAAAATAAATCTAAGTGATATTCAAAGACACTAGAATTATATTATACGAGGTATGTCTATTACATAACGAGACTGATTCCAACTAGTAAACAAAGCAGTCAGAACCGGTTATAACTGCATACGTAGTAACCTTGAACCTGCAACACTCGGACGTTCAGTTGATTGTAAGTAGCCTTTTAGTTTGGTTGTGATTTCTGTAGAGTGCCGAAAAAATGGTAAGTTTAAAAGTTGAACAACGTGTCAATTTGAAATTTTTAGTAAAATTGCACAAAACACCAACAGAATGTTTTCAAATGCAGAATGTTTTCAAATGCTTACTACGGCCTATGTCAATGACTGTCAGTCTCGTGCATGTTTGAGTGGCACAAAAGATTTAGCAAGGGACGTGAGAATGTCAAATATGAACGCCCCGGACGACCTCGTACTTCAAGAACCAAAGAAAATGTAGGGGGAAAAAAATTAGTCAGATTGTTCGAAAAGACCGCCGACTCAGTTTTCAATTGATATCTCAATCAGTGAACATTGATAAAGACACCGTATGGAAAATTTTGCGTGAGGATCTTAACATGACTAAAGTTTGTGCAAAGATGGTCCCAAGGGTTCTTACACCAGAGCAAAAAGAACATTGCAAGGAATGTTGTGTTGACATTCTGCAGCAACTTGACACAGATCCAAACCTGTTTCATAATGTAATCACTTGTGATGAGACCTGGATCTTCCAGTACGATCCTGAAACCAAAAGACAGTCAATGCACTGGAAAACACAGTCATCACTAAGAATGAAAAAATCTTGTCAAAGCAAGTCAAAATTCAAAGCAATGCTCATTGTTTTTTTCCATATCAAGGGTGTAATTTTGGAAGAATGGGTTCCAGAAGGCACAACAGTTAATCAGCATTATTATAAGCAAGTTTTGAAAAAGCTGGAAGTCCGAAAGAAATGGGCGCAACTGTGGAAAAATGGTTTCTTTCTTCATCATGACAATGCGCCTTCTCACACAGCACTTTCTGTGCAGTTTTTGACCGACAAACATTACTACACTTGAACATCATCCAGATTCGCCCGATTTAGCACCTTGCGATTTTTATCTTTTCCCAAATGTTAAATCAGTGCTTAAAGGGACACATTTAGGGGGGTATTCAATTGTGAGTGTTAACGCTGAAAAACGAGCGCTCGAAAAATATTACCGTTTATACGGTAATATTGCGCGCGAAAAGCGTTAATACGGTAGTTTACTCACCGTTCAGGGAGTGGCGAGCTGAAATTCCGCGAGTAATTACCGTATTAATGGTAAGATTTTTCGAGCGCTCGTTTGTTAGCGTTAACGCTAACAATTGAATACGCCCCTTTGAGTCAATTGATGCTGTAAAGAAGAAAAGGGCAGATATGTTGAAACAAGTGAGAAATTGATTTGCTCCATGCCTTCTACCAGTGGAAAACAAGACTACAGCGATGTATTCGTGCAAATGGGGAGTATATTGAAGGGGACAAACATTAAATTTGTAATACCAATAAAGGTGAGTTATTTAATAAGTTTTGTTATTTAGTAGTCATACCTCGTATTATGAACATGGGTATGAATAAATTGAAGCAAAAGCACACCAGACCACATTAAGGATGCTAAATGGGTTAGGTATTGGTCTGGTAGACATATAGCATTTTAACTATGAGAATTTCCAGGTATCCAATACCCTGTTTAGAATAAACCTCCCATTGAGGGTATAAGTCCCATTTAGATATCAGTCTGAAATAAAGCATATGTCCAGAGGAGAATATGACTATTTGCCAAAGATCGTGTAAGAACACAAGGAGAGAAGCTCATTCCCACACTGAGCTCCAAGCAGCAATCTAGAAAATGCCCTCATCACCTGAAGACAAGCAATTTCTTGATGAGTATCCTTTTACAAGGATATTGTGCCTGCTGACACAATAATTAGCCCCTCATATGGATGGATACATTTAAATATCCTGACACCCGGATATCTCAGAGAGTTAGTGATTATGTCAAGACCCAAGCCCAGTTTTAAATTCACTAAAATCAAAGGCACATATAGAATCAATTGTAATGTGTCAGACAAGTTAAGCCCAATTAAAATGGTGGTGTGACTAATTTATTGTATGTATGTTACAGCATTCCCCTATCTATTTATTAGGCAAAATATATGGAAAAATAGAGCGATGGGGTTATGAGTTCAATTCCCGACCATGGCCTTATCTGTGTGGAGTTTGTATGTTCTCCCTTTGTTTGTGTGGGTTTCTTCCGGGTGCTCCGGTTTCCTACCACACTCCAAAAACATACTGGTAGGTTAATTGGCTGCTATCAAAAATTGACCCTAGTGTGTGTGTGTGTGTGTGTGTCTATATTAGGGAATTTAGACTGTAAGCTCCAATGGGGCAGGGACTGATGTGAATGGGTTCTCTGTACAGCGCTGCGGAATTAGTGGCGCTATATAAATAAATGATGCCTACACATCCGCACCTGGGCAGACAAAGAATCAAAAATAAGACCATCAATACATCAACTTTCAAAATAGCAGGGTGTTGGTGCTCTTCGACTTTATAAACTATTACCTTGCTGTACAACTGGCACAGCTCAAAATTGGGTTTCAGGGACATTGTGAAAATCTTAATCACAATTGCACTTGGTTAAGAAATATTTACCAAAGCAGGATCTTTTGATGAATCTAGAAACGAGGGAACCCTGTAAATTAATGCAGAAGGTCAGTAAAGTATGGGCCAATACAAATAAATGTGTCTGAAGGACTGGACCCATTGTAAACCTCTGAAAATCTTTTAGCAAAACTTGGGGTCTCTTATGTATAATTTTTCCATTATCTATAGGCGATATGCCATGAAAAAACGAAATTGGCCCAATGGGACCCATGTGGTAAAGACACGCAAAATATTAGCTTAAGAAACCCATCCCCCCCCCACAAAAAAAAACCCCATACACCTTACAAAAAATATGCACAATTTATAACAGAACTGACACAGGAACAACCTCTTATGCCACCCTGTCTGTTGTGTTGCTGGGGACCGGCTGGGCTGCCTTGCCACCATCCGCTTTCTCTACCAAATGCACCCTCTCACCGCTGTAGGAGGGGCATTTGCTGCTGCCACCAATAGGCTCCTTCACCTGCATCTAGGACCATTTCCTTCTGGGTATTTCTTGCCGCTTGTGTACCGCCCCTTGCTTGTACACCTGACCTCTTGCTTTCAGATCAGGGTTGCAGTGGATGGTACTCCCTGGCCTTTCGCACTGGCCAGAGTTGCAGGGTAGGGGCAGAGAGTTGGCACTAGAAGCTGGGTTCCAACCTCAGAACGGATTAGATTGGCTGTAATCTGTAGGTCCCAGGAATCACAGTAGATAAGTAGGTGTCAAAGCAGGTTCCTTAAGCAGTGATGTTTATTAGCTCAAGAAGTCCTAAAAAGGACAGTTAGACACTAGTTTGAGGTACTAGTGATATCCAATAAGTACAGATGGAATATTGATACATGGTCAAACAGTGCTTGTTTTGGACACAGCCTGGTAGGGGGTTAAACCAGCCCCAAAATAAGTCTGAGCTATTTCATTCAAATATCAGAATGTGAAATGTTCTTTAAACTTGGATTTTAAATGCAATTTACACTAAGCTGTGATTCCCACACCACGTGTTGTTTACATTGTTCAGGGAGATTCTAACACACAAGATGAAAAGGCCACACAGGAAGGAAAAGTAACTGCCCCTTGCTGTGCTTTCAGGCTAAAAAGTAGTGTTGGACATTTACATATCAAAAGGCCTAATTAACTTAAGAGGATTTCCTCTCAAAGTTAAACAGATGTCCTCAAACAAATACCTATAGCATTATAAATCAGTACATTTCTAACAGTATCAAAAATAAAAACATTTGCAATGATAGAAATTGGCGCACTGCGCCAAATTAAATATATTTATACAATAAGTTATTTGTAAGTGATCCAGCCACAAGAACACACTAAGGGAGGGGTGGGGAAATTTATTTGGGCGCGTTACTGTACAAAGTATTACTGTAATAGTGGGCTTAAATAGCATTACGGTAGATTCAACGCCGCCATTTTCCCTGGGTCGTGGGGGAAGGGGGGTAATTGAATTCCCCCGTGAGCATACATAAGATAAATGGGATTGTGGAACCATTTCATCTTAGGGTTATTCCACATCAGATCACCCAAAAATAAACATGAAATGTTCACCAACCATCTCAGATTTCTACGAATTTTTTTTAGTTAAGAGGGGATGTCAAAACAACGATTTCTGCCAAATATCTCGATTGACAATTAGTTGATTAAATATTGATTTTTCAATTTATTAAATAATTTACTAACTGCGGCTTCTTTATCCAGTTTATTTGAAGTATTACGGGTGTTTATTAAGGAATCGACACAAAATTTGGACCCCTAACTCTTCCTCCCGAATCCAAACCAAATTACTTTATCTGCCTCATGTTTTGCGTCACGGCAAAAACGCACATTTTTCGAATATAAATAAATACGCTAGATTCAATTGACATTAGGGATTCCATTTTTTGGGGTGTTTTTTTAAAAAAAATAAATAAAAAAAAAATAAAAAAAATCAGCCAGGTACTCTGCTTCATAGTGGAGAAAAATAAATAAATAATGAAATTGATGTTCAATTACTGCTGCACAGCATACATAATTTACACATTGTTAAAAATCATACCAAAAAAGTGAACTAAACTGAGGCAATGGGATAAAACTCCCACACGGGAAATGAAACACAGAAACTGATGGGAAGGCGATTCCCTTTATAGAGACCAAAACTGAACCTTTCCAGAGAAAGAGAGAGGAAGACAGTTAATCATGGCAGCTGCTCATTTGGTAGTCTCTTAAGTACCATTGGATTACATAGCTGGGACTACTTTACATTTGACATTAGGGATCCCATTTTTGGGGGGTGTTTAAAAAAGGTATATATTACTACCACAAAATAAAAAAAATAAAAAATCAGCAGGGTACTCTGTTTCATAGTGGGAAAAAAAATAATGAAGTTGATGTTCGATTACTGTTGTACCGCATACAACATTAACACAAGAAACCATGAAATTTAAAACCTTTAACATGACTTAAGTCCTTAACTGAAGTTAACAATCTCATTATTTTCCCCTTGTTTGGAACTTGAAACAGTCTGTAATTTTCCTTAAAGTGTCAGCAGAAAGTGTATACTGCCTTCCAGTACTTCTTAGTATAATAGGCACTTCCGTTACACAGAGAACGTGAATAAAAGGAACAAAACTCTTATCTCTTGAAGGCCAGGACAGCACATTTGTTGATTGGTTTCTTGAAGTGTATCAGCACATCTTGTTCCTCCTCATTACATTGAATGATATACCCAATGTACCAGATGTTATCATACACTGCTGCTATGTATGTTCCAGGTTGCAGATAACTTTTGTCCACATTTTTTGTGACTGGTCATAGTGACACTAACTTTGGTTCCTTCTGTCGTCTGATGACAATAAATATATGTGATGAGAATGTGTTCCTGCCACAGTGTTTGCTGTTTCTAGACGGCTATGCAGCTTGGTTTTGCAGTCTTGTATTTTGTTTTGCGACGCGTAAAAAAACTTTATGCCATGTACATTTTCATTTGCCCAGGTCAAGATGTGATGGGTATCCACTGCTTGCAGACTGGTGCATGTGACTAGACATTTAACTGTCCCTCCAATGCCATGACATGGACTCTTACGATGATGTGGCAAAAAATTTCATTCTGCTTGAATGTTGAAGTCATCCTTATTGAAGCATAAATTAAAAAAGTTTTTGCACAAGCACCATCACTAAAGTAGTAAACATATGCCAATTTTGACAATAGTATCGCTAAGTGTTTCATAACTACCGTAATGAAGGCATGCACAGTTATGGCTACATGGTCACGGGTATCGCTAATAACGGACAGGATCACACAGTTTGAAGTGTCACAATCATCTTGCCTAAAATATACAACAAGCTGACAGTCACCATATTCTTTGGTCCACTTCAGTGAAATAACAAGCTTTTTCTGGCTCCTTTTTTGTGAGCAAAAAAAGGATTACAGCATGTTTTCTGAAATTCTTCATATCAGCAGCAGAAGCTTTTCATGATGGTAGCAGACCGAGGTTTCAGGATCATTGGTTACTGCATTTGAAACTTCAGTTCTCAGAATCAAAAGGTCTTTTTCTTCATCTGTAAAGTGGTCCCAGCTATGTAATCCAATGGTTTTTGAGTAAAAAGTAATATGGCAGTCCGTATTTAAGAGACTACCAAATGAGCAGCTGCCATGATTGACTCCTCTCTCTCTGGAAAGGATCAGTTTTGGTCTCTCTAAAGGGAATTCCCTTCCCATCAGTATGTTTGTTTCATTTCCTATATGGGAGTTTTATCCTATTGCCTCAGTTTAGTTCACTTTTTTGGTATGGTTTTTAAACTATGTATGCTGTACATCAGTAATCGAGCATCAAAGTCATTTTTTTTTCTCCACTATGAAACAGAGTACCCGGCTGATTTATTTTGTGGTAGTAATTTATACCTTTTTCAAACAGCCCCAAAAACTGGGATCCCTAATGTCAAATGAATCTAGTGTTTTTAATTATATTCGAAAAAAGTGTGTGGTTTTTGTTTTTTTTTTGCTGCAAAGCAAAACATGAGGCAGATAAAGGAATTTGGTTTGGATTCTTGGATTCGGGGGGCGGGGGGAGTTACCTTAGGGGTCCAAATTTTGTGTTGATTCCTTAATAAACACCTGTAATACTTAAAATAAACTGGATAAAGAAGCTGCGCTTAGTAAATTTAATAAATTGAAAAATCAATATTTAATCAACTAATTGTCAGACAGTCGAGATATTTGGCAGAAATAGTTGTTTTAACATCCTCTCTTAACTAAATATTTGATGGGTGGTGAACAACCCTGGTTGAACTGACATGGAATGACCCATTACACATTGACCACTCCTGGCAATGCTACCTGCTGTATAAAAGGTATCAACAAAAACAACTTCACAAAACAAAGTTGACACCCAAGGGAGGTCGAACATGGAAGAGAAATTTTACGGCTGCTATGGAGTTCTTCACAGTAAATAAATTAGCTTATTTTCTTCTCAGACTCCATGACAGCCCCTATATATGGGCTGTACCAACGCAAAATATGTGGGGGTAAAAAATCAAACAAAAAAACTGATCAATTAAACCATTTAAGAGAACTGCTTTGAGACTATTTCTTCCAAACAGTGTGTCTTCTGAATTCAAGACAAGAATGCAGCTTGCTCGCAGCACTACTTTACACGATTAGGTTTTAAAATGGTTATTTGATCCACATAGCCTGATATCCTCTCGTCTGGTAGATGTGATCGCAATAAAAAAAAGCATGGATTTGTGTGAACTATTTGAGTGATACTTTGTTTAGCAGTTCAAATGGTTATGTTAGAACCTCCAAGACAAGACAGACCCCAAGATACCACAAAAAAAACACAACTTTATAGCTACACTTGTGCATTCAATAAACAAATGACAATTCATTACTGAAAACTATCTTTGAAGAAAGTCAATTTCTGAGGCATGCTGGCATCTGGTGCATTGTACCAATATATTAACTTTTTCCAAACTCCATAATACGCTTTTAATTCTTTTTTGCTTGTAGTAATACTTCAATTATTTTGTTAGAAATACAGTTACTTTTCAGTATTGACTGCTGAATCTGCAAACTATCAAAGAAAGTTTCTCTTGATTTGGATGAAAGAGTGGCCCTTGGTGCAAACAGTTCAAAGACGTAGAGGCCAAAATTGCTCAAAGACAGGGCTGGCTAACCTGTTGCTCTCCAGGTGTTATGAAACTACAATCCCTGGTATTCTCTACCAGCAGATATCAGCCAATAGCTGGCAGGGTATGCTGGGATTTATAGTTTCAAAACACATGGAGAACCACAGTTTGGCCAGGCCTTCTCTAGGAGCATCTCCCATGCACGATACTGTGAACTATGGTCTGCAAAGACAAAATGCTAATACTGTTCTTACCCCCACTGCTTCTCTCTCTATTTTCTTTAGTACAAGTGTAATTAGAGGAACAGGAGAGAACACATACTCCAGTTAAAACTTACAAAATTGAGAAAATTCTACTCCTGTCACAAATAGATGCCCTAACAAAATCTTGGGTTTTGGCTTGTCACCATCAGATCTGTCTGAGGGATCCCAGAATTTGTTGAAATACTTCCTTTGTGGAGTGCCAATTCTCCTGGTTAAATAGACTATCAACTGAGATAAATGCCACCTTGTTATCCTTTCTGGCTACATAAAGTGCTGATATGGACTTTAGATTATTTTCTGCCCACAAAACATTTAGAAATGTCTCAAGTGCTTGTTAGTTTGTGCCTTCGTTTGTTTATGAAGGTTACTAGATATTTCCAGATATTTGTATTATAGTTGCAGTATAAAGTGTTGTATTGTGCACCATACTGCTCTTGCTTCATGGATGTTTGCATGCACCTTTTACCAATTTGTGCAGCAAAATACAAGGTGTTTTTTGTCAGATAACTTTCCACATTTTTTGGAGTTTGAATCGGCAGTCAAAGCTGCCTGCTCTAGTTTTGAGAAGAGTATGCCATTGTCCTTTAATTCTCGAGATTCTTCCGTCACTCTAGACTCTTTCTTGCAATCTGCGTCAGTGAGTTTTGTTGGGATTTAGTATCCAAAAAAGGATTACCTTGAGTCTCTTGCTTTGGGAACTTTTTTTTTTTTTTTTTTATCAAAATATCTGGATAAGGCAAAAGTGCAATTCCCTACATTATGATCGTGGTCATCAAAACCACCAGTACCCATGTAGAGGCCCTGGGAGATGTTGAGGCCAAATGGTAGGCACAAAACTGGAATTTGAGTCCCAGACTGAAGAATCTGCAGAAGTGATTATATGTAGAGGTGCAACTGGAATGTGAAGGTAGGCAACCGTTTAATCTATTGGTGTCAGGAAATCTCCTATCACTATGAGAATGGCTCTTAAAAGAATCCATGCAAAAATGTCTTGATCTCGGGTTACGAAATCAGTTTGGAACCCGAGATCAAGTATAGGTGGGAATTCTCATTTCTCTACCAGAAAATGAGATTGAAGTAAACAGTAACTTATTTTATTTTTATTTCAGAGGGACATATTTCAGAGGGACAGACTCAAAATACTTGTTTCTCCAAAAGCTGTTGTATGTAGTTGAGCAATGCTTTAATTTGAACCTGAGATTGGGGGTCTCCATTTACATTTTTTTTTGCCATTACCCAAGTTACTATTTCATACCTTTTTTTTTTTATCCATCTTTCCTGTGTAGTAAATGTACAAGCCCCCACATACCTTGAAATCCTGCTACTGACCAGGATTATTGGAGGCTGTGTTGATCCAGTCATTGAGTATTCTTCATTAGCTTGTATTTTTTCCACAAACACAAACTGTACTCCCCTTTTTTGAAGGGGTTTTGGTAAATTCATCCAGGTAGTGTTTGTTTTCTTTTATAAAACTGGTAATTATGATTTATTTAAATGGAGCAAGCAAATTCCATAGCGCTGATTTAAGACCACGTTAAATGCACTTTCCACTGACACATCACTCTAATTTTTGAACAATTAAGGTCATAATGTATCTACCTCTGGTAGTAAAGAAACACCACAAGGAGCCAACTCTCATCCTTGTGAGCTATACTTATGGACGTGACACTGTGTGGATCCTCTCCAGGAAAAATAAAAAATAAAGAGTAAGCCCGAAATTGAAATAAAACAAACGTTCTTCTTGCTCTCACACCCTGTCTTAGTCAGCTGAAGACACAGGGAAAAAAAAAAGCAAGTAAAAAAAGAAGTCCCACTATATACCAGTTTTGGATAACCTGTGACACTCTAGGTGTTGTGAAACTACAAGTCCCAGCATACCCTTACAGCAATAAGCTGCTATATATTGGCAAAGCATGCTGGGGCTTGTAGTTTCCCAACACCTGGAGTGTCACAGGTTAGCCAACACTGCTATATACCTTCCAGGGGCATCAACATTATTTCTTGTATCTTAGCTGACTAAGGATTAACCATATGTAGTGGGTGCCATGGAGTCTAAAAAGAAAAGCTTGTCAGTTAACTTTTATTGTTAGGACTAGGGCTGGTTACACACTACAGGTTTTTCAGCCGATTAATACGATATTAGGCAGAATGGTCGTTTATTGTGTGTAATAAACCCGTTAATGTGTACGCTACAACGATGAAGGATATTGTTCCAAAGCACATTGTAACAATTCATTTGATTCTTAAACTGAACTAAAAATCTCTTTCAAAGATGGAACGATGTTGTTTCAATGCTGTAGTGTGTATCCACTCAAGACTGGCAGTGTCCATAGATATCTATAGAGTGTGCAGAGACCCAATCTTTTCAGGGAAAGGTTACGCAGATGAAGAGCACAGATCTGAAGAAAAAACGTGTTTAGTGTGTACACATAAATCAGCATGCTGATTGGGACTTTCAATCGTTGGAAAAATTGTTAACGATATTGCATTGGGAGAAATCTGAGTGTACAATAATGAGTGTGTGCAGACCACAGTGAAGCATGGTGGAGGTTCCTTGCAAGTTCGGGGCTGCATTTCAGCAAATGGAGTTAGGGATTTGGTCAGGATTAATGGTGTCCTCAATGCTGACAAATACCGGCAGGTAGGTACTTATCCATCATGCAATGCCATCAGAGAGGTGTCGGATTGGCTCCAAATTTATTCTGCAGCAGGGAAAGGACTCCAAACATACAGCCAATGTCATTAAGAACCATCGTCATCGTAAAGAACAAGGAGTCTTGGAAGTGATATATCCAGGACAGAGCCCCGCTCTCAACAGCAAGTCTCAAGTCCGGGATTACATGAAGAGACAGAATGATTTGAGCAAGCCTACTTCCACAGAAGACCTGTGGTTAGTTCCCCCAAGATGTTTGGAACAACCTCCCTGTCGAGTACCTTTCAAAAACTGTGTGCAAGTGTACCTAGAAGAATTGATGCTATTTTGAAGGCAAAGGGTGGTCACACCAAGTATTGATTTGATTTAGATTTATGTTCTGTTCACTTTAATAGTTTATTTTTTATTGATTAACAAGATACACTTCTATTGTTGAAAACATTCCTACTTTGCAGCATTTTTCCACCTCTGCCTAAAACTTTTGCACAGTACTACACCTCTAGACATCTAATTTTATAACCTTTGGTAACTTTTTTTTGTATTTTTAGATACACACCTTTTTTGCTTTCCACCTCCACAATTAAACAATCATCTTCCTCATCATCTGCTTCTTCTTCAGTATCTGCCTGGAAACCATCTGTCTCTGTTGCTCCTGCCTGTATAAAGCAAACAGATTGATAGAAACTGTATCAATGTTGGTGAACAAAGCATATATTGTGCTGTTGTGCATTTGGCAACTAACATCTTAAATGTAATCCAAGCTTTCCAGCATGTGTAAATCAGTACAATTCCAAATTCACCTCTCATAAGCAGTTTTATTTAACAATACAATAGGCTCCTTCAGTAAATAGTGGTCATATAAAACCAAGATCAAATCTAAAAGTGGGACAAAAAAGATAATGCAAGCTGTGCACAACAATTTTATAATTAAAAAAACACTTTTCGTAAAAAAAAAAAAAAAAAAAAAAAAAAAAAAAAAGGACCCATTTCTGAACATCGAAAAGCGTTGGTGACAAGCTGTATAGTGGGACAGAATCATTGAGAGCTTTCAGCCTGCATCAAAATTTTACTTCTGTTATTTCATTATTGTTAATCTTGTAGGAAATCCAATCTCACACCAGCCGGTAAAAAATATCTGCAAGGGAGATCTAGTACGTATTCCATGGAAACAATGTCCCTGAGCCAAGTGTCCGATATTGACTGCAACCACTTCGTCCTCGTACAGGAGCAGGCGGGCGCCCACTACAGTAGCCAGTCATGCCGCTTGATTATCAGCAAGCACGGAAGTTTTCCGCCTGATTGTCCATGATTGTTTTCTTCTTTGCTCGTTCCTTTGGGGTCCCCTAAAGGTGGCCTGGCTTCTAGACTTTCCCGAGGGGTGGGGGCTATTTAGTTTCAGCATCCACCCGCCAGGTCCAGAGAGCATGGCAGGCAGCTACGCCCAAGATCCTGGCCCATGCAAGCCAGCATCAATGGGGGCTTTCGCCTATGTACTCTGCTGCATCTTGCATGTGTTCCAAGTGTAGAAGAAACTCCGTTCTGGATCTACCCAATTTCAAACCCTCCGTCAGTTGCGTAGTTCGCTGTCAGTCTTGCTAAGCAAGGCCAGCAACGGTTTGAGCACAGTCCCCATGGCTGACAATATGGACTTAAATATCAAATCCATTTCTCTGTCTTTGCTATACTTCAGGGTAGCAACTTCTGGAACCAGAATCGTGGTGGATCCGGATAGATGCGCTACAGGTGTGTCAACCTTGGGAAGGGATTGCCATTGTGTGTTCGCACTAATCAGAGGGTACATTGAAGTCTGCAGGATACCTGAAAACAGGGGTAGATTGGCCATTACCTTAACCGGGAAGCTCCCTGGGAGGCTGCTGGCCTAACGAGGCCGCCTTCTATTTTTTTTTTTTGGGTCACCCGGTGCGGTCGGAAGGAGTGCAACAATCCCAAAATTGGTGGTCAGTGGTAAGAGGCTGCCTGGTGCTGCAGCACTGTGGGTCCTTCAGCACTGTGCACCGATCAGACAGGAAGTATTCACTTCTTGTCTGTCTGATCATGTGTGCGGAGCAATGCTGCAGAGCGCTCCGGCCCTGATACTTAAGGTAAGTGAGAGGGGGCTACATATGGGAAAACTATATGTGAGGAGGCTATATCTTGGAAAACTATATGTGAGGGGGCTATATCTGTGAAAACTATATGTGAAGGGGCTATATCTGTGAAAACTATATGTGAGGAGGCTATATCTTGGAAAACTATATGTGAGCGGACTATATCTGTGAAAACTATATGTGAGGGGGCTATATCTGTGAAAACTATATGTGAGCGGACTATATCTGTGAAAACTATGTGAGCGGACTATATCTGTGAAAACTATATGTGAGGGGGCTATATCTGTGAAAACTATATGTGAGGGGGCTATATCTGTGAAAACTATATGTGAGGAGGCTATATCTTGGAAAACTATATGTGAGCGGACTATATCTGTGAAAACTATATGTGAGGGGGCTATATCTGTGAAAACTATATGTGAGCAGACTATATCTGTGAAAACTATATGTGAGGGGGCTATATCTGTGAAAACTATATGTGAGGGGGCTATATCTGTGAAAACTATATGTGAGGGGGCTATATCTGTGAAAACTATATGTGAGCGGATTATATCTGTGAAAACTATATGTGAGCGGACTATATCTGTGAAAACTATATGTGAGCGGACTATATCTGTGAAAACTATATGTGAGGGGGCTATATCTGGGAAAACTATATGTAAGGCGGTTGCATCTAGAAAAACTATGTGAGGGGGCTACAGCTTTTTTCCTGCATTGCTTTAGAAATGACCCACTGTGTATTAAGTCATCATATCTAAGTTTTCCTAAATGTTTCCCCAACCAAATTCCAAGTTCTAAATCCCGCCCACTTTTGTGTTGGCCCCACCTATATTTAAGTTGGCCACGCCCACTTCAATGATTGTTTCCAGGGCCACTTTAAGTTCCCAATCCGCCCCTGCCTGAAAACCTGTGCTCTAGATGTCCCCAGGATTTGCATAAAAGATTCTGTGAAGATACCGGTTTTATCTGGCCCAGTGCTACCCACTTCACGCTGGCTGGCCACCCATGGGTGCCTTCCTATGCCAGGGAAGTCTACCCAGTACCTTCTAGGATTCGTATGGTCACTCAGGCAAATGCAGTTATACAAATACAACAGTATATTTATTGTGATACAAACACTAGAATATTATGTACACACAGTAAAGAAATGCCAGGCAGATTTACCCCATTATCTGTCCCTTACCCCAATAGCTTAAGGAGATATAGTCACCTGCTGTCCAGACTTCACGACCCATGGATCCCTCTCCGCTATATATATAGAATATAGTTAGAAAACGACAATTCAAAACTAAATCTTGCAGTCTTCATGAATGAAATCCCAGAATGAACACCCTTCCCCCCCCCCCCCTGGAGTCGTTCCTTATAGCTCAGGTCTAATTTCCACAGTCTTTCCCCTCCCTGGGCAAACCCCTGGGTCTATTCTTCTTAACCATTGGCCAGTGCAGGACTAGGGGGTTTGGACAGGGCAGTGAAGATAAGCTGTCCTTTCACAGAAGCCCCCTGCTGGGATGCAGACAGAATGTCTGGACTAGTCCTAAGGAGAACAATTGATGCTAATTGGCTTCCACTACTTCCAAGGATAAGGTAACAGTGAGTCCCTCCTAAAATTAACCCCTTGCACTACTTTGTGATGTCACCGGGCCCCAGCTGTTCCTGGCTTCCTGTAGAGGAAGGAGGGGGGGAGAATGAATGTATTGTGGACACCACCTGATCTTTACCCATAACCCTCCTGGCTTCAGCTTAAGGACAATGAATAACATTACTGCAAGGCATCAATATATAATACACAATATACATATGTACACTGAACTACCATGTCCCCTTAGCCACATGTTATTGGACAATGCAGTTGTATTTTGGTGAGCTGGGGAACAAAAACATGGTAAAGTAAAAAGTACTATAATCCACATTATGTGAGAAAAAAGACACCGAATGCTCACAGGGTTATCACACTCATTTCATCACAGATTCTCTAGAGGGGAAGATGGGAAGGTGACCATTACCACCTTCTTACACTTGAAGAGCACTGTGGGCTGAACCACAGATTCCTCGCTGTCATGAAATGTTCAGAACTTGCCGAATCGTCTTAATCAGAGCCTCTACTCCCTAGGAAGAGGAGGCATCTTCCTTCGCCATTGACGACTGTGGATCTGAAAATTCTAACAACTCGCCTTTCTTAAGAAAGAGGCGGCCAAATCTTTGATGGAATGTAAGGCAGCTCTCAGCAGACGACTCAGAACCTAGAAGTGGATGTTGACTCATAACCCTGGAGCATCTGCTTCAAGGATGAGGACACTTGTGCCAACCCATGGACCTTTTGGTCCTTTCCTGGGCCAAACAGCTGATGCCGAGGACCCTGAATCTGAATTTAAGGGAGCCTGGGTAGGAGGAAAGGAGTTCTCAGGTTGAGAGGTGACAGCTGAAGACTACGGTCTCTACAGGTCTACTAGAAAATTGTGATGTTAATTCTGTCATGCTTGAACCATGGACTGTGCCCAAAATGGTTCTCCCAATTCTGACCGGACTCAAGGCGAGTGTCGAGTCTCTACCGGACACAAGGCCCCTGGATCTGACTGTGCACACTGTAGTTTTGTGTAACACTTGAAGCAGAAGAACATTTTTGCCACTACTCCCCCTTGAGGGGGTCCCTAGAAGAGTTACCCTTTCCAAACATACTCAAGTGAGAGAGAAAAAATATGATACAAGTTATATGTAATTGTAAGTACAGTGCACAAGTATATACCTGTAGAACAAATTATAAGATGCAAGATTTAACATGTTGGGCGCAATCCCAAGAATGCAGTTAAGTTACACAGGCAACACATTGTACACTTGCAGAGAGGGTGAAAATAAGTATCAATTCAGCGAGAGTATAAAAGTTTTTATGCGGCAATATATTTACACACTCTCAGGGAGTGTGTAATTAACTAGTTCTGACAGCCAACTGCTCTGTCCTCAGACAACACTCTAGCTCAGCTCTTTCAATGTTGAGCTAGGCAGCTAAAATGAAGACCCCCTGCTGCTCCTCTTGTCAGTGGAAACAGATTGCCACGATAAAAGAAAATGCCCCAAGCCTCCGATAGAGAGGAGAGCCTAACCTTAGAAAATAGATCTGTTATTGTTTGACTCCACTCCTATGTTCTGTACCCTATACCATTTCAAACATGACTAAAAAAACCCCCCAAAAAAACAAAAAAAAAAAAACTTATTGATGAAAAATTCAACACATTGGCAGCACAGAAAAAAAAAAAATATATGAATATAGATCTGGCTATTCACCTCTTAAATTGAGTTTGCAGTGGTAGTGCCGGGAACTGTGTCGCCTTCTCAGAGACCGACTGTTAGAAGTGGGCTGCAAGCTACTAAAGGCAGATCTCTTCCGTCTGCCAAGGTCACTAAATGGACCACTAGCAGTAAAATACTTTACAAGGTAGGGGCTGCTAAGCAGCCCTAGAAACCATGTGGGCTCACGCAAGCACATCTAAACTGGATAGCAGAGCCACTAAAGGTAAGAGTTTGTCATTGAGGAATTCTTTTAAAGTGCCAGAGTTCCTCACACCACATGTATACCAAATGGCGACCCAATTTCCCCCATAGAACATAAATTCATTTTGCAGATGTTTGAAATATAAAGTTAAACACAAGCAGAAGAAGTTCTCCTGTAAAAGGGTAAATGCATTTGCAAAGCAGGAGCAAAGACCCAATAAACAAATAGGCAGTGAGCAAATGATTTAAAGTGTAAAGTAAAAACGATGATATATAGTTTAAATTCTGAGAAACCAACACAAGAAACTGTAGGAAAGAACAGGATACAATTTCATAATGAATAATCCAAACATAATTCAGCATATTGTGAAATCCAAGCCATGTTGCAGCACACAATCCTCGTTAACATATCTGCAAGCTATAGAAGCTGGGCTACAGGGAAAGCAATTTTTAAAAACAGATGCCACAGTCAAAACAAAGTACATCACCCTCATCTTTGGTTAAGCAGAATTAAGAGCAAACGGTAAGAAAAAAAAAAAAGCTTCTGAAATGCAATCAGTGGTTAGGTGAAATCTTAATGTTAAACTAATGTTAAACAAAGAGACAATTGTACTTGAGTCTTGCAGGGGTTGAAACACAATTTAAGTTCCACTGAAAAGAAAATTAGCTTTTGGAAAAGAAACATTGTTTTCTTTTGTTTGGAAAAATAAAGCATACAAAAAAGCTAGCATGACATCTGCCAAAATGCCACTTGTTTATAAGGAACCCAAACAATTAGTACATGTCTGAACAGAAGAAATTGTTACTTACATCATTCATGGTCCCCATTTCCGTGGCTTTTTTCATGAACTTTGTGATGGGCATACTGCCAGCAGATTTCCTCTTGCCAGACGTGGGAATTGCCTGCATTTGTCCACCAGCTATCCCACTTTCTTCTCTAACAGATGAATTCACCTGTGTGATATATGTCCATTGGCAAGGCACAGGAAGACTTTCCTGTTGGAAGCTTTTCAAAACATCAGAGTGCACATACCAACACAAACGGTGATCTGGACGCTTCTCATATACAGAATTCTCGGAGATAATACGTTTCAAACGAGCTTTGGAGGGTACATTAAAGTTGCTGGGGGTCTGGTGTTTAGCGTTCGGACTAATCGATTCAGATACTGTTATGTTGCCAGCATCTCCATTAGATAACATGCCACGGCGGCAGCACTCCTGAAACTCATGAATAATTGTTTTGCTTCCATTGACATTTCCGTGTAGCAAGGGGAGGAGATGCATAAGGACTGTATTGGGAAAAGAAGAAAAAATTTACAGCACTGAATGAGCCACTGTAATTATGCTGCTATTTAAAGAATAAAACATTACAAACGTTTGTATTTCACACCATTACAAGAAAAGAAAAAGAAAAAGTAGAATTCACTGGTATATGTTCACACATTCACTACAAATGGAAAACAAAACATCTCATCTAGACTGAAAGCCATTCCCAAGGGACACATTATAAACACACAAACAACATATTTTACCACCAACATGCTAAAGCAACCATTTTGATATATTGTAGATGTTGGTATACTGCACACACACACACACACACACACACACACACACGATTTGATATAAACATTATATAAACATATTCATAAACAAAAAACACACTTTCTCCTTCATTCCTGTGGATGGACACTAGAAATGTCCTAAAGCTGTCCTTAAAAGGAGTGTACACTCAGAAATAGTGGTATGTAGCGCCTTACGTTGAAAATTGGCATCTTTAAGCACAAAGGGGCATATTCAATTATGTTTTTGGTCCACAGTAAAGCGCCGAAACGGGCCACAAAGGCAATCCATGGTACCGCAATAACGTGGGTTTTCGTGCGCACCCCATAGGGTTGTGAAGGTAAATCCATGTTATTGTGGTACCGTATTACCGTCAATACTGCGCACTTTTCACGGTAACACGCATTACCGCGAACGGAAAAAGCTAATTGAATATGTCCCAAAGATGTTTAATTTGTGAACGTGAACTGAAAGCCAAGCGGCCACCAGAGAGTGCTCAGCCAAGGCCCTGTGCCACACCTCCTTAGAGGCACTTACCAATCTGGTAAAATATTCAGACACGTGGAAACAGGCTTTCCTTTGCCATACAAAAAATGTTTATACATACACCTGGATATTCTAGGTCAATCCACTGCCACCAGGATCCCCTGAAAATCCTCTTTCTACATTCTTTAACACCATCAGAAGCATTTGTACAGGAGCGAACAGGTAAATCAGACAAAAGTGCCAAGGTAATGACATTAATGAACCACAATGTAGAGCGCTTCTTCTCGTGATAAGGGATCTGAAGATGGTGTTGGTAGATGCAGAGATGCCATGTCAACATCTGGATAACCCTATCTGCTTGAATAATTCTGGGTGAAAGGACCATTCTCCAGGATAATGGAACTGCCAGCTGAGAAAATCTGCTTCCCAGTTTAACACCCCAGGAACAATTATTAACGTGTTGTTCAAAGCAATCCGCACAGCCCATAGCACGATCCTGCTCATTTCTCAGTGCCATGGTGCTGTTAGTGTCCCCCGATTGAGCTATGCCTCTACCGTGGCATTATCCAAGTGGATTTTTACTGACCTTCCTCGGAAAAACTGGTGGCCTGACTAGAATGCTGTTAACTGCGTTGCAGCACATTTATTGGAAGCTTCGATTCCTCTGGAGTTCAAAGACCATGAAGGTGGCACTGAAGATTAACAACCCCACAGCTACGAAGGCTAGCGTCGGTTGTTACCAGCGTCCAGCCGCAAGAGGAAAAAAGTGATCCTTGTTAAGGTAGTCTCCGCTCAGCCACCAGAGGAGCGATCGACATACCTTGAGTGTAATGAACTGGCCGTCCAGAATATGAGACTTGTTCCGCTTTGAAATTAGCTCCACCTGAAAACGAGCAAATGTCGAGGCCATCTTTCACAATGCTGTCATGCAAAAATTAACAGATGCCACTACTGTGTGCTAACAGGGCTTTACATGCCCTTATAAAAAGAATGTCCTCTAGCAAAAAACACCTTTTGCTAACGGAGGTTCAACAAAAGTCAAAGGAAGTCCATCCACTGAGAAAGGGTCAGGTTAGTTTTCTTGTAGTTCATGATCCAGCCATGAGATGGATCTCTATTAGAGGAGCCTGCAGCAAGATCCAAGTAAACAATAGTCACCTCCTGGGTCTCAGAAGAGTAGCCATCAGCGGCATGATTTATCTGTATACTATCCTCGCTGTTTCCAGGGAAAAAGCTAGAACTAAAAATTTAAAATGATGGGACTGAATGGCAATTCTCATAACGCATTGGTGTCACTGATATTCATCGACCTTAAAGACTCAATCTTGAACCTTTCAACCCAAAGCCTTAGAGATATCAAGATCAGTTTATGTCAAAAGGATATATGGCAGGCTTCTGGACCAAAAGGAGATTCGGAGTAAAAATACAATCTCTTCTGGGACTGGCTTCAATGTTCTCTCTTAAGGTGGCTAAATTCAGAATCAGGTGGGTGTTCAGACAGGCCCACTTTGGAGCACTACCCTAGTCAGAGACTCCCATTTCACCATATTCTCACTTGGGGGAGAATAAAGGGAACACAACCTGCACAAGACCTGAAACCTACAATCAGGTTAGGCCCACGCTTCACATAAAAATAAAAACATCACTCTAATTTTTGAACAATTAAGGTCATAATGTATCTACCTCTGGTAGTAAAGAAACACCACAAGGAGCCAACTCTCATCCTTGTGAGCTATCCTTATGGACGTGACACTGTGTGGATCCTCTCCAGGAAAAATAAAAAATAAAGAGTAAGCCCGAAATTGAAATAAAACAAACGTTCTTCTTGCTCTCACACCCTGTCTTAGTCAGCTGAAGACACAGGGAAAAAAAAAAGCAAGTAAAAAAAGAAGTCCCACTATATACCAGTTTTGGATAACCTGTGACACTCCAGGTGTTGTGAAACTACAAGTCCCAGCATACCCTTACAGCAATAAGCTGCTACATATTGGCAAAGCATGCTGGGGCTTGTAGTTTCACAACACCTGGAGTGTCACAGGTTAGCCAACACCGCTATATACCTTCCAGGGGCATCAACATTATTTCTTGTATCTTAGCTGACTAAGGATTAACCATATGTAGTGGGTGCCATGGAGTCTAAAAAGAAAAGCTTGTCAGTTAACTTTTATTGTTAGGACTAGGGCTGGTTACACACTACAGGTTTTTCAGCCGATTAATACGATATTAGGCAGAATGGTCGTTTATTGTGTGTAATAAACCCGTTAATGTGTACGCTACAACGATGAAGGATATTGTTCCAAAGCACATTGTAACAATTCATTTGATTTTTAAACTGAACTAAAAATCTCTTTCAAAGATGGAACGATGTTGTTCCAATGCTGTAGTGTGTATCCACTCAAGACTGGCAGTGTCCATAGATATCTATAGTGTGCAGAGACCCAATCTTTTCAGGGAAAGGTTACGCAGATGAAGAGCACAGATCTGAAGAAAAAACGTGTTTAGTGTGTACACATAAATCAGCATGCTGATTGGGACTTTCAATCGTTGGAAAAATTGTTAACGATATTGCATTGGGAGAAATCTGAGTGTACAATAATGAGTGTGTGCAGACCACAGTGAAGCATGGTGGAGGTTCCTTGCAAGTTCGGGGCTGCATTTCAGCAAATGGAGTTAGGGATTTGGTCAGGATTAATGGTGTCCTCAATGCTGACAAATACCGGCAGGTAGGTACTTATCCATCATGCAATGCCATCAGAGAGGTGTCGCATTGGCTCCAAATTTATTCTGCAGCAGGGAAAGGACTCCAAACATACAGCCAATGTCATTAAGAACCATCGTCATCGTAAAGAACAAGGAGTCTTGGAAGTGATATATCCAGGACAGAGCCCCGCTCTTAACAGCAAGTCTCAAGTCCGGGATTACATGGAGACAGAATGATTTGAGCAAGCCTACTTCCACAGAAGACCTGTGGTTAGTTCCCCCAAGATGTTTGGAACAACCTCCCTGTCGAGTTCCTTCAAAAACTGTGTGCAAGTGTACCTAGAAGAATTGATGCTATTTTGAAGGCAAAGGGTGGTCACACCAAGTATTGATTTGATTTAGATTTATGTTCTGTTCACTTTAATAGTTTATTTTTTATTGATTAACAAGATACACTTCTATTGTTGAAAACATTCCTACTTTGCAGCATTTTTCCACCTCTGCCTAAAACTTTTGCACAGTACTACACCTCTAGACATCTATCTAAAAATACAAAAAAAAAAGTTACCAAAGGTTATAAAATTACACACCTTTTTTGCTTTCCACCTCCACAATTAAATAATCATCTTCCTCATCTGCTTCTTCTTCAGTATCTGCCTGGAAACCATCTGTCTCTGTTGCTCCTGCCTGTATAAAGCAAACAGATTGATAGAAACTGTATCAATGTTGGTAAACAAAGCATATCTTGTGCTGTTGAGCATTTGGCAACTAACATCTTAAATGTAATCCAAGCTTTCCAGCATGTGTAAATCAGTACAATTCCAAATTCACCTCTCATAAGCAGTTTTATTTAACAATACAATAGGCTCCTTCAGTAAATAGTGGTCATATAAAACCAAGATCAAATCTAAAAGTGGGACAAAAAAGATAATGCAAGCTGTGCACAACAATTTTATAATTAAAAAAACACTTTTCGTAAAAAAAAAAAAAAAAAAAAAAAAAGGACCCATTTCTGAACATCGAAAAGCGTTGGTGACAAGCTGTATAGTGGGACAGAATCATTGAGAGCTTTCAGCCTGCATCAAAATTTTACTTCTGTTATTTCATTATTGTTAATCTTGTAGGAAATCCAATCTCACACCAGCCGGTAAAAAATATCTGCAAGGGAGATCTAGTACGTATTCCATGGAAACAATGTCCCTGAGCCAAGTGTCCGATATTGACTGCAACCACTTCGTCCTCGTACAGGAGCAGGCGGGCGCCCACTACAGTAGCCAGTCATGCCGCTTGATTATCAGCAAGCACGGAAGTTTTCCGCCTGATTGTCCATGATTGTTTTCTTCTTTGCTCGTTCCCTTGGGGTCCCCTAAAGGCTGGGCCCTAAAGGTGGCCTGGCTTCTAGACTTTCCCGAGGGGTGGGGGCTATTTAGTTTCAGCATCCACCCGCCAGGTCCAGAGAGCATGGCAGGCAGCTACGCCCAAGATCCTGGCCCCATGCAAGCCGGCATCAATGGGGGCTTTCGCCTATGTACTCTGCTGCATCTTGCATGTGTTCCAAGTGTAGAAGTAACTCCGTTCTGGATCTACCCAATTTCAAACCCTCCGTCAGTTGCGTAGTTCGCTGTCAGTCTTGCTAAGCAAGGCCAGCAACGGTTTGAGCACAGTCCCCATGGCTGACAATATGGACTTAAATATCAAATCCATTTCTCTGTCTTTGCTATACTTCAGGGTAGCAACTTCTGGAACCAGAATCGTGGTGGATCCGGATAGATGCGCTACAGGTGTGTCAACCTTGGGAAGGGATTGCCATTGTGTGTTCGTACTAATCAGAGGGTACATTGACTAAAGTCTTCAGGATACCTGAAAACAGGGGTGGATTGGCCATTACCTTTACCAGGAAGCTCCCTGGGAGGCTGCTGGCCTCACGAGGCTGCCTGGTGCTGCAGCACTGTGGGTCCTTCAGCACTGTGCACCGATCATCACTTCTTGTCTGTCTGATCATGTGTGCGGAGCAATGCTGCAGAGCGCGCCGGCCCTTAAGGTAAGTGAGAGGGGGCTACATATGGGAAAACTATATGTGAGGGGGCTACATATGGGAAAACTATATGTGAGGGGGCTACATATGGGAAAACTATATGTGAGGGGGCTATATCTGTGAAAACTATATGTGAGGGGGCTATATCTGTGAAAACTATATGTGAGGGGGCTATATCTGTGAAAACTATATGTGAGGGGGCTATATCTGTGAAAACTATATGTGAGGGGGCTATATCTGTGAAAACTATATGTGAGGCGGTTGCATCTAGAAAAACTATGTGAGGGGGCTATAGCTTTTTTCCTGCATTGCTTTAGAAATGACCCACTGTGTATTAAGTCATCATATCTAGGTTTTCCTAAATGTTTCCCCAACCAAATTCCAAGTTCTAAATCCCGCCCACTTTTGTGTTGGCCCCACCTATATTTAAGTTGGCCACGCCCACTTCAATGATTGTTTCCAGGGCCACTTTAAGTTCCCAATCCGCCCCTGCCTGAAAACCTGTGCTCTAGATGTCCCCAGGATTTGCATAAAAGATTCTGTGAAGATACCGGTTTTATCTGGCCCAGTGCTACCCACTTCACGCTGGCTGGCCACCCATGGGTGCCTTCCTATGCCAGGGAAGTCTACCCAGTACCTTCTAGGATTCGTATGGTCACTCAGGCAAATGCAGTTATACAAATACAACAGTATATTTATTGTGATACAAACACTAGAATATTATGTACACACAGTAAAGAAATGCCAGGCAGATTTACCCCATTATCTGTCCCTTACCCCAATAGCTTAAGGAGATATAGTCACCTGTTGTCCAGACTTCACGACCCATGGATCCCTCTCCGCTATATATATAGAATATAGTTAGAAAACGACAATTCAAAACTAAATCTTGCAGTCTTCATGAATGAAATCCCAGAATGAACACCCTTCCCCCCCCCCCTGGAGTCGTTCCTTATAGCTCAGGTCTAATTTCCACAGTCTTTCCCCTCCCTGGGCAAACCCCTGGGTCTATTCTTCTTAACCATTGGCCAGTGCAGGACTAGGGGGTTTGGACAGGGCAGTAAGGATAAGCTGTCCTTTCACAGAAGCCCCCTGCTGGGATGCAGACAGAATGTCTGGACTAGTCCTAAGGAGAACAATTGATGCTAATTGGCTTCCACTACTTCCAAGGATAAGGTAACAGTGAGTCCCTCCTAAAATTAACCCCTTGCACTACTTTGTGATGTCACCGGGCCCCAGCTGTTCCTGGCTTCCTGTAGAGGAAGGAGGGGGGGAGAATGAATGTATTGTGGACACCACCTGATCTTTACCCATAACCCTCCTGGCTTCAGCTTAAGGACAATGAATAACATTACTGCAAGGCATCAATATATAATACACAATATACATATGTACACTGAACTACCATGTCCCCTTAGCCACATGTTATTGGACAATGCAGTTGTATTTTGGTGAGCTGGGGAACAAAAACATGGTAAAGTAAAAAGTACTATAATCCACATTATGTGAGAAAAAAGACACCGAATGCTCACAGGGTTATCACACTCATTTCATCACAGATTCTCTAGAGGGGAAGATGGGAAGGTGACCATTACCACCTTCTTACACTTGAAGAGCACTGTGGGCTGAACCACAGATTCCTCGCTGTCATGAAATGTTCAGAACTTGCCGAATCGTCTTAATCAGAGCCTCTACTCCCTAGGAAGAGGAGGCATCTTCCTTCGCCATTGACGACTGTGGATCTGAAAATTCTAACAACTCGCCTTTCTTAAGAAAGAGGCGGCCAAATCTTTGATGGAATGTAAGGCAGCTCTCAGCAGACGACTCAGAACCTAGAAGTGGATGTTGACTCATAACCCTGGAGCATCTGCTTCAAGGATGAGGACACTTGTGCCAACCCATGGACCTTTTGGTCCTTCCCTGGGCCAAACAGCTGATGCCGAGGACCGTGAATCTGAATTTAAGGGAGCCTGGGTAGGAGGAAAGGAGTTCTCAGGTTGAGAGGTGACAGCTGAAGACTACGGTCTCTACAGGTCTACTAGAAAATTGTGATGTTAATTCTGTCATGCTTGAACCATGGACTGTGCCCAAAATGGTTCTCCCAATTCTGACCGGACTCAAGGCGAGTGTCGAGTCTCTACCGGACACAAGGCCCCTGGATCTGACTGTGCACACTGTAGTTTTGTGTAACACTTGAAGCAGAAGAACATTTTTGCCACTACTCCCCCTTGAGGGGGTCCCTAGAAGAGTTACCCTTTCCAAACATACTCAAGTGAGAGAGAAAAAATATGATACAAGTTATATGTAATTGTAAGTACAGTGCACAAGTATATACCTGTAGAACAAATTATAAGATGCAAGATTTAACATGTTGGGCGCAATCCCAAGAATGCAGTTAAGTTACACAGGCAACACATTGTACACTTGCAGAGAGGGTGAAAATAAGTATCAATTCAGCGAGAGTATAAAAGTTTTTATGCGGCAATATATTTACACACTCTCAGGGAGTGTGTAATTAACTAGTTCTGACAGCCAACTGCTCTGTCCTCAGACAACACTCTAGCTCAGCTCTTTCAATGTTGAGCTAGGCAGCTAAAATGAAGACCCCCTGCTGCTCCTCTTGTCAGTGGAAACAGATTGCCACGATAAAAGAAAATGCCCCAAGCCTCCGATAGAGAGGAGAGCCTAACCTTAGAAAATAGATCTGTTATTGTTTGACTCCACTCCTATGTTCTGTACCCTATACCATTTCAAACATGACTAAAAAAACCCCCCAAAAAAACAAAAAAAAAAAACTTATTGATGAAAAATTCAACACATTGGCAGCACAGAAAAAAAAAAAATATATGAATATAGATCTGGCTATTCACCTCTTAAATTGAGTTTGCAGTGGTAGTGCCGGGAACTGTGTCGCCTTCTCAGAGACCGACTGTTAGAAGTGGGCTGCAAGCTACTAAAGGCAGATCTCTTCCGTCTGCCAAGGTCACTAAATGGACCACTAGCAGTAAAATACTTTACAAGGTAGGGGCTGCTAAGCAGCCCTAGAAACCATGTGGGCTCACGCAAGCACATCTAAACTGGATAGCAGAGCCACTAAAGGTAAGAGTTTGTCATTGAGGAATTCTTTTAAAGTGCCAGAGTTCCTCACACCACATGTATACCAAATGGCGACCCAATTTCCCCCATAGAACATAAATTCATTTTGCAGATGTTTGAAATATAAAGTTAAACACAAGCAGAAGAAGTTCTCCTGTAAAAGGGTAAATGCATTTGCAAAGCAGGAGCAAAGACCCAATAAACAAATAGGCAGTGAGCAAATGATTTAAAGTGTAAAGTAAAAACGATGATATATAGTTTAAATTCTGAGAAACCAACACAAGAAACTGTAGGAAAGAACAGGATACAATTTCATAATGAATAATCCAAACATAATTCAGCATATTGTGAAATCCAAGCCATGTTGCAGCACACAATCCTCGTTAACATATCTGCAAGCTATAGAAGCTGGGCTACAGGGAAAGCAATTTTTAAAAACAGATGCCACAGTCAAAACAAAGTACATCACCCTCATCTTTGGTTAAGCAGAATTAAGAGCAAACGGTAAGAAAAAAAAAAAAGCTTCTGAAATGCAATCAGTGGTTAGGTGAAATCTTAATGTTAAACTAATGTTAAACAAAGAGACAATTGTACTTGAGTCTTGCAGGGGTTGAAACACAATTTAAGTTCCACTGAAAAGAAAATTAGCTTTTGGAAAAGAAACATTGTTTTCTTTTGTTTGGAAAAATAAAGCATACAAAAAAGCTAGCATGACATCTGCCAAAATGCCACTTGTTTATAAGGAACCCAAACAATTAGTACATGTCTGAACAGAAGAAATTGTTACTTACATCATTCATGGTCCCCATTTCCGTGGCTTTTTTCATGAACTTTGTGATGGGCATACTGCCAGCAGATTTCCTCTTGCCAGACGTGGGAATTGCCTGCATTTGTCCACCAGCTATCCCACTTTCTTCTCTAACAGATGAATTCACCTGTGTGATATATGTCCATTGGCAAGGCACAGGAAGACTTTCCTGTTGGAAGCTTTTCAAAACATCAGAGTGCACATACCAACACAAACGGTGATCTGGACGCTTCTCATATACAGAATTCTCGGAGATAATACGTTTCAAACGAGCTTTGGAGGGTACATTAAAGTTGCTGGGGGTCTGGTGTTTAGCGTTCGGACTAATCGATTCAGATACTGTTATGTTGCCAGCATCTCCATTAGATAACATGCCACGGCGGCAGCACTCCTGAAACTCATGAATAATTGTTTTGCTTCCATTGACATTTCCGTGTAGCAAGGGGAGGAGATGCATAAGGACTGTATTGGGAAAAGAAGAAAAAATTTACAGCACTGAATGAGCCACTGTAATTATGCTGCTATTTAAAGAATAAAACATTACAAACGTTTGTATTTCACACCATTACAAGAAAAGAAAAAGAAAAAGTAGAATTCACTGGTATATGTTCACACATTCACTACAAATGGAAAACAAAACATCTCATCTAGACTGAAAGCCATTCCCAAGGGACACATTATAAACACACAAACAACATATTTTACCACCAACATGCTAAAGCAACCATTTTGATATATTGTAGATGTTGGTATACTGCACACACACACACACGATTTGATATAAACATTATATAAACATATTCATAAACAAAAAACACACTTTCTCCTTCATTCCTGTGGATGGACACTAGAAATGTCCTAAAGCTGTCCTTAAAAGGAGTGTACACTCAGAAATAGTGGTATGTAGCGCCTTACGTTGAAAATTGGCATCTTTAAGCACAAAGGGGCATATTCAATTATGTTTTTGGTCCACAGTAAAGCGCCGAAACGGGCCACAAAGGCAATCCATGGTACCGCAATAACGTGGGTTTTCGTGCGCACCCCATAGGGTTGTGAAGGTAAATCCATGTTATTGTGGTACCGTATTACCGTCAATACTGCGCACTTTTCACGGTAACACGCATTACCGCGAACGGAAAAAGCTAATTGAATATGTCCCAAAGATGTTTAATTTGTGAACGTGAACTGAAAGCCAAGCGGCCACCAGAGAGTGCTCAGCCAGGGCCCTGTGCAACACCTCCTTAGAGGCACTTACCAATCTGGTAAAATATTCAGACACGTGGAAACAGGCTTTCCTTTGCCATACAAAAAATGTTTATACATACACCTGGATATTCTAGGTCAATCCACTGCCACCAGGATCCCCTGAAAATCCTCTTTCTACATTCTTTAACACCATCAGAAGCATTTGTACAGGAGCGAACAGGTAAATCAGACAAAAGTGCCAAGGTAATGACATTAATGAACCACAATGTAGAGCGCTTCTTCTCGTGATAAGGGATCTGAAGATGGTGTTGGTAGATGCAGAGATGCCATGTCAACATCTGGATAACCCTATCTGCTTGAATAATTCTGGGTGAAAGGACCATTCTCCAGGATAATGGAACTGCCAGCTGAGAAAATCTGCTTCCCAGTTTAACACCCCAGGAACAATTATTAACGTGTTGTTCAAAGCAATCCGCACAGCCCATAGCACGATCCTGCTCATTTCTCAGTGCCATGGTGCTGTTAGTGTCCCCCGATTGAGCTATGCCTCTACCGTGGCATTATCCAAGTGGATTTTTACTGACCTTCCTCGGAAAAACTGGTGGCCTGACTAGAATGCTGTTAACTGCGTTGCAGCACATTTATTGGAAGCTTTGATTCCTCTGGAGTTCAAAGACCATGAAGGTGGCACTGAAGATTAACAACCCCACAGCTACGAAGGCTAGCGTCGGTTGTTACCAGCGTCCAGCCGCAAGAGGAAAAAAGTGATCCTTGTTAAGGTAGTCTCCGCTCAGCCACCAGAGGAGCGATCGACGTACCTTGAGTGTAATGAACTGGCCGTCCAGAATATGAGACTTGTTCCGCTTTGAAATTAGCTCCACCTGAAAACGAGCAAATGTCGAGGCCATCTTTCACAATGCTGTCATGCAAAAATTAACAGATGCCACTACTGTGTGCTAACAGGGCTTTACATGCCCTTATAAAAAGAATGTCCTCTAGCAAAAAACACCTTTTGCTAACGGAGGTTCAACAAAAGTCAAAGGAAGTCCATCCACTGAGAAAGGGTCAGGTTAGTTTTCTTGTAGTTCATGATCCAGCCATGAGATGGATCTCTATTAGAGGAGCCTGCAGCAAGATCCAAGTAAACAATAGTCACCTCCTGGGTCTCAGAAGAGTAGCCATCAGCGGCATGATTTATCTGTATACTATCCTCGCTGTTTCCAGGGAAAAAGCTAGAACTAAAAATTTAAAATGATGGGACTGAATGGCAATTCTCATAACGCATTGGTGTCACTGATATTCATCGACCTTAAAGACTCAATCTTGAACCTTTCAACCCAAAGCCTTAGAGATATCAGGATCAGTTTATGTCAAAAGGATATATGGCAGGCTTCTGGACCAAAAGGAGATTCGGAGTAAAAATACAATCTCTTCTGGGACTGGCTTCAATGTTCTCTCTTAAGGTGGCAAAATTCAGAATCAGGTGGGTGTTCAGACAGGCCCACTTTGGAGCACTACCCTAGTCAGAGACTCCCATTTCACCATATTCTTACTTGGGGGAGAATAAAGGGAACACAACCTGCACAAGACCTGAAACCTACAATCAGGTTAGGCCCACGCTTCACATAAAAATAAAAACCTGAAAAACAATAAAAAATATAAAAAGGGGTGTCTTCCAACTTAGGCAAAGGAGACTGTTTCTTCTTCCTTTTAGACAGTGAATAGTCCCAAACAGATTGCAGGCTGTCCTGGATATTTAGTGCCTGCCAGATGACTTGCACTAAATACTCTAAAGCTGGGTACACACTACAGTTTTTTTTTTATCCAATTAGTGTACAGGTCACATGATAAACAACCGTTTGGAACGATATTGCATGGGTCTGTATGCTCCATGATCCTATTTAATCATACCAAAGGACATTGTGATTTTGTTGAAATTCACAAAATCAAACGATACAATCAATGATGGAACGATATCCAGTAAATGCGAGAGTGTGTATGCACTCACGAACAGCATTGTAGGCAGATCTCTTTAGAATGTGCAGAATCACAATCTTTTCAGTTGATGGTTATGAGAGGCTCGGAGCAAAGATCTGAAGGTAAATTGTGTAGGTATGTACACAAATCTACATGCTCATCTGGGCTTTCGGTCGCTGGTATAATTGTTACAAAAATCGCATCTGCAGTAATATTCTGCAGATGCCTCACGGTGTTTCAGTCCTTGTCAAGGCACAACGAAACCTCAGGACCAGAGGACTTCAGCCACCTCACCATTCACCTTGGAGGGAAATAGAGAGTGTGATCCCTCACAGGACTGAAGAACTGCTGGCATCTGATGCTTCAGCAGTCTACAAATAGTGACAATTTCCATGAAACCTTGACAAAACCCTGCACAGAATTTGCCAGGCAATGAGCCCAGCCAGCTCATTGGGTGCTGAAAGGGAGGGGCCTGAAGACATATGGTCAAGTATCATTCCCCAAAGTTCCAGTGAAACGGGTGGGACACCTGCTCAGCTCCCTGGGACGTGCGGTAAGCTGCGTAATGGCATCACAATAAACTGGGCCAAAGATAAATCCCAGGTGGGCTCTGTCTCTTCAGGGGAAGTTTCCACAGGATATTATGACCTCTGGCTCACATGCCTTTCAGACTGGGTACTAGGCAATTTGGAGAGACACATGCAAAAGTAAATAATACCAAAGTAAAGCTGCAAAACAGACTAAGTGTCAACAGCAGACACTAAAAAACCCAAACAATACACCTCCCTCCCACCTCACACACTACTTCTGTAAAGTAAAACAGAGCTGTAATGTCTCTTTTAGCGAGCTTTGCCTCAAGAAAGCTCACAAGAGGTAGCGCAGGCCTGACCAACCTGTGGCTCTCCAGGTGTGGTGAAACTACAAGTCCCAGCATGCTTTTCCTGCTGATAGCTAGCAGGGTATGCTAGGAGTTGTAGTTTCACAACACAGGTTGGCCAGGCCTGTGGTAGTGCATGAAAAGATAAAACACATCCATCTGTGCCAGCACAGAAGCGTGCCTAGCTCAGG